>NC_039258.1:5515156-5815156 GCF_003368295.1 Carassius auratus | reverse complement strand
CTGGAGCAGTGTGACCGTTCCCACCGAGCGTCAGACTAGTGAACCCTCTGTCTGGCCCCAAGATATGGAAGGTGCTGAAAAAAGTTTCAATAATCACAAGTTCGTGTTTTAATATATATCTTTCTTATTAAAATGATGGCCAGGTTGTGGCACATGCTCCATGTATGCCTTGGTGCGCATGCAGAAGATGCTTTTGTTTTTTATTTTAATGAGTTCATACTTTTAATCAGAAAATAAGCATTTAATTAAGCAAATGTGACATTTAAGATGTTTATAATGCTGCAAAAGATTTATATTTCAAATAAATACTACTATTGTTTTGAACTTTTTGTATTAATGTTAATATACTATATTAATATATATATATATATATTTAGCTTTGGTGAGGACAGCCATATGTGTATATACTATTTCTTGTTTGTTTTTCTTAATACAGGCTCATGGACTATTGTGGATGGATCTCATATTCCAGCTTCATTCAGTGGCTTGACCGCTGGTAATTTATGCAGAATTCATGAAATTAATGCATAACTAAACTAGACTTGTTCCTATTCAGCCAGGAACTGTTTCTATTCTCTGTACCACTCAATAATATTCAGTATCACCACTTACACCATGATCTATCACATCTCAGTGTAAAAGCCAGATCCATTAAGATAAAGCATGTAGTCCTCTGTGTTTGCAGTGCCTGACCTGAGTTGGAGTGCTCAGCCTCCTGAGCCACTGGATGACGAGTGGTCTGGAATAAGTAAGAAAATCTATACTTGCCCAAAACCTGTTCCGACTCACAAATTAAGAGTCACAGACTTACTAAGAGTTGCTGTTGTGTTCCTAAGACAGCACATCTGTGGATCTATCATGTGACTGGAACGCTCCGTCAGAGGAGTGGGGGAACTATGTTGTGCAACAGCCTGTGAGCGCAGCGCCGCTGGAGCCGCCGGTCCCAGAAGTGGCACAGGTCAGTCCGTCCTGCAGCTGTGGGCTTGTGAAACATGGAAATATCCAGTCCACCCAAAAATGGAAATTGTGGCTTTTTTCTGTCTAACACAAAGGTACCCATTGACCGTTTGGTTAGCAGAATTCTTCAAACAATCTTCTTTTTGTGTTCAGCAGCTGAAATGAATATAGGTTTGAAACACCTTGAGGGTAAATAAATGGCAGAATTTTCATTTTGAGGTGAACTGTTCTTTAAGTCCCTTTGACCACGTAGTCAAACCAAAAATGGAAACCACTGATATTTCATTTGTGTCCATTCTGCAGGAATCTGATAATGAGAAAGATAAAGACGAGGCAGTCGCCCCAGGCAGCGGTAAAGCTAAGAAGAAGAAAAAGAAGAAGAAGAAGGTGGAGGATGCTGGACCTTCTGCTCAGGTGAGGATGTTACCAGAAGACATTTCCAAATAACGCATCTGTTACTTCAGTCCTAACGCAGAATACATGCATCATATTGAGCCGCAGGTGAAAGCTGAGAGAGAAGCAAGCGTTGTTGCAACACCGGTACAGAGCGCAGCGGGAAACGTCTCAGCTGCCTCAGCAGGGGTGAGATATGGTTTTCAACATTCTTTTGCTATTAGCAATAAAACAAGGTCCTGAATTTGTGTCTGCTTCTCAACAGCCACGCGGTCTAGTACCATCAGCTCCAGCACAGACGCAGCAGAGAACGACTGAACCTGAGCTGTCAGACAAACCCACTCCTGTACCAACACAAAGTACGTTCAACCACCATATAGATACCTTATTTTACCGGGTTTCTGCAGGTTATAAAAAGTCTTATATTGCCCTTACACAAAGTAAGGCATTTGAGAAATGGATTCAGTTTACTTTAATACATAAAGGCACCATGGCATTAAATGTTGCATGCATTAAAATTAATATCTTCTTCTGAGTTTTTGGCTTTTTTTTCAGTACAAATATATACAAGCATCCCTAAATCAAGATACACGAGTCTTGTTTTAATCATAAACTCCCTTCAATTGAATACATTTCTCAGAAAACATGACTTCACTTGCTATTTTGCATCTCAAGTAAATGTATCTTGATTTATGAATCTTAAGACATTTGTACTGGAAAACAAGACGAAACTCGTAATAAAGAACGTCACCGTTTTATAATGTGATCATTAGGTACAGTAAAAGTCGTTTCCTTTAAAAGTCTTATATTTACCTTCGTAAACGTGTAGAAACCGATGTCTGGTCTTTATTTTATTTTTACATTTTTATTCTCCACCAGAAAAAACAGATGACAGCAGGGAGTCTCCGAAGCAACCAGTGAAAAAGAAGAAAGCTCGAAGAGAGACATGAAGATACAGAAGAGACGAGACAACATATGCAATCTTGGGGTTGTACAGAATTTCATACTTCCTGAGTGACTTCTTTTTTTGATACCCTTGAACCCACCGTGTTGTGAATCCCATCCTAGTGTCCACATCCCATTAGGTATATCTAGACAAAGTACTGTAACGTTACACATCACATGAAGGGACGCTTCATTCGGTTTTTTTATGTATGTTAATTGCTAATTACAGTCAATTTGATATGATTTGTATTTGCAGCAGAATAATTTTTTAAGAAGATCCTGGCAATCATCGCAAAGCACTGGGGACGTTTCAAGAACACTTGAGATGCACGCACAGGATCCGCCGGGAACCTATAGATCAGTGAGCTGTTACATGAGAGCGTTGTCTCATCCTTAATTTATGATCCACTGAGGCAGATTAGAGTGCACTAATTCAGCCGGTTTGTAGGAGGAAGAAGCATCAAATCAAGCCATATGGGAAAACCGTAACGAACTCTTAGGCACTTGCTGCTGGTGAGCACGAGTAGATGACGCTATTATCAGACAAACAGCTTATTAACCGTTCGCTCTGGTGAAGTACTAGTGATGTCGGCCGGGGTTTTCGTGATCAATGTTACACCAAGTACAGCAGTGTCAGGAAAATTTCAATGCCTTAACTTGTGTTGTGCAAGATGGCAGCAACGATCTGTCAGCTGCATGCAGTTTCCTCTTTCGTATTTATTGGTTAATATAAGTCATGTTTAATGAGTATTAAATATTAAAGAGTTGCTTTGCACTCCTGTGTCTTTGTGTGAATATTCTGAAAACCGTTTTTATTTATTTTGCGCAATGATTTTTAATTCTACAACTTCTTTAAAGAGACAAATCCACCCAAAAATGAAAATTCTGTGATTTACTCACCCTCGTACTGTTCCAGGGCTGTATGACTTTCCTCTGTGGAACACAAAAGAAAATGTTTTATAAATATTTGTGGGAGTCATGTCCATGATATGAAAGTGAATGGGGCCCAAAGACTGTCTGTGTATTGTAAAATGAAGGTAACACTTTAGATAAGGTCTCATTTGTTAATATTACCATTAAAGCAACCAAAAAAAAATAGCCTACAGTTTACATCAAAGATGTACGAGTTTGTTTCTTCATCTGAAGAGATTTGGAGAAATTTAGCAAAGTCCTCCCCATGTTATTTTAGAATTTTTTTGGACTGTCCCTAGTCCTTTGAAGTAGTTGCTCCCAAGTTGTGGAATGCTCTTCTTCTGAAACTGAGATCTATGGACTATGGATTTTTAAAAAGCTGCTGAAAAATCATTAGTTCAAACTTGCTTTTGTCTATTATGATTTATACACTCATTGCAAACATGCAATGGATTCAAGGTAAAAATGTCTTACTGGAATTGATTCATACGAAAGCACAGCTTTTCGTATTACAAGACGTTAACATTGTGTGGTTTCTTGAGGATTATTGTGATGTCTTCTTCTGCTGTTTGAGCTCTCATTTTGACGGCACCCATTTACTGCAGGGGAGCTATTGCAAGTGACAATGCTTAATCTCTTCTGATGACCAAAAACTTATTTTTGCCAAATTTAGATTTCTGGTTCAATTATTCCTTTAAGAGGGATAAATATTGTTAGTTCTTGTTGGTTATTTTACCTTACGATAAGGTTTATAGAGGTCAACCGATATAGGTTTTCTAATGGTCGACGAGACAACTCAAAAGCAAAGTAACTGTAACGGCCTTGTCACAAAAGAAAAATCAACCAGGTCCTATAAAATAAGACATCCACAAAAGACAAGAGACATGTAGTACATTAACATTTCTTTATTAAATCATCATAAGGCCGCTGAGTATTGTGCAGACTGTTCTTAAAGAGAAACAAATGCCCTGTGTTCAGAGCACAGCCCACTGAAGAACTCCAGATACGCCTGATAAGGCACATTTAGAAAGATCGGATCCATCACCCCACCTGAGTAGTGTGCAGGCTGTCATCTGTACATATCAAACTATTTCATTCATGGCTGAACAGTTTTCCAAGGACCTTCTACGATGGTGATGTGAATAGTTATCAAATATAAATTCTCAAAGTGAAGAATAAAGATCTTGAATCACCCTTTACATAACAAAATAACTCAAATCAAAAGTGTTTAGTTATTACACTCCGGTGATATTCAATGTGTGCCAACAGACTTGTGTAATGGACAGATTTAATTAACCTGACCATTAACAACCACATTAAACTTTCATAATTCAGAAAAAAAAAAGACTACTACTGTTAAGAAAAAAAAACATGCTAGTTATAAAAAAAAGAAATCATGAAGTTTTTGGTATCTCTGCCTCAATGACATCCGATGACTTCCTTCAATGACCCAAAACCATTTTCTAAATGATCCATCACAAGCTCCCAACAGCATACAAACTAGTAAAGAGGGGAGCGACACCTCCACCTTTCACATTCACACAGAGAACAGCAGCATTCGAAAAACAATGTATGATCGGTTTCTCTTAGTATCACAAATGTGTAGCCACACATGCACAGATCCGTCTGAAGCATTCATGTATCTGGTGACTGGACTGTCAGAGAGTTTGTTTCACCAAGGGACTGAAGTGTGTAGAAGACGATTAGAGGTTAAACAGGAGCATGGCATGGCAAACACAAGGTTAACATTACCCAGATGAGGCCATGATTCAGTTTAAATTTCAGCACTGATAACTTTTTCCAAATTCATGAGGAGTTTTGCATTTTTAAAATATGAAAAGTCTGAAACATACAAAAACTATTTCTTCAAACATTTTCTTTTGTCATCTGTGTCAATCAGGTGTAAGTCCAAATGTTTGAGAATCAAAAAAAAAAAATCTGACTTTACCAATAATGGGTCTCATTCATGAACAGCAAGAAAATGACCAATGTGTAAATTTTTCGTAATCATTCCAAAGTAAATGGTTGCATTGAATGGAACTTGTTTTTATGATTATTAGCACACACAGTTCTGCAAGAATGATTTTACAAATATTAACGCATTTGACTGAATGCAAGAATTTTCTTACGAATGGTTTATGAACCTTAGCGCATTAATTTAATGCAGCAATTCATATTTAGAATGATTTCGATTCATTACAGGAATATATGCAAGAATGGTTTTACAAATTTTAGCACATTCAACTGAAAGCAACAACTTACATAATAATGTTTATGGATGTTAGCACATTCAATGCAATAATGGTTTGTGAGATTTAGCGCATTTAATTTAATGCAGCACTTCACACGAGAATGGTTCACGATTGATAGAGCATTTGATTCCTTACTTCCAGTTTAAACAAGAACAAATTTACAAATACTAGAGCATTCAATTCAAATTTAACAATTTATCTAAAAGATAAATTGATAAGATAAAAGATCGTAGTTTTACGAACCTTAACGCAATCCACTGCAACAATTTTATCTAAAAGGGTTTTACGAATGTTAGCATTTAATTTAACTTCATGCAACGATTTACATAAGAATGGTTTTACAAATGTTAGCGCATTCGATTCAAAGCAAATATGTAACAATGGTTTTACGAATGTTAGAATAGTTGAATCAATGCAACAAAGTATGTAAAAATTATTTTACAGATGTTTTTAGACCATTTTATTCAATGGGACAATTTACTTAAAAATGGTTTTACGAACAATTTACGCTTGTGTTTTTATGAGGCTGAAGGTCTTTTAAAAAGGTTTCCGTTAACAAGGTTAATGTATTTTTAGGCAATCTTTTTGAATAAACAAATGTTGGACTCAAAATGGGAATATGGGACAAAGACTTCTCATGAAGCCAACTAAATGGACGCGCGCTGTTCACTAACGTGACATTCTCTCACCAAAATGAGATGTAGCTACATTCAACAAAACTATTGCTAATCCAAAGCAAACCACACATAACCAGCCAATCATAAAAAAAAAAAATAAACAAAAAGAAAAATCATGCAGATAAAATACAATGTGTTGAGTAATTCATGAAAATGAGAGGCAGCATGTTGATTATAAAAGCCATCCTTAATACTAAGACAACCAACGACAATTCGGGAATATAAAGAAAAAAATAATAATAAACACCTGAAAAAATGAGAACATCTGTATATGTAAAGTGGTTATTACTACCAAAGTGGTCGGTTCTGACTGAAATCCTCGAAAATGGAAGATATATAAAATATTAATCCACCTACCTGTATAACAATACAGTACACACAGTACATCAAAAGTACTAATTTACCGAACAGGAAATGCACCAGACTCACAGAGTAGTGCAGCAACCAATGTTGCTTATGTAGAACATCGGCCTGCTTCACTGTTTCCATCACGTGGCAGAAAACGAATTTTACCCCTCCCTAAGACTCGGCCTCACCCAGTGCAACACGTCAAACACTGGCGGCCGAAGCTATGCTTCAGTCATCATGAAAGAAATGTAAGGAGAGAGTGCAGCTTGATTCTAAGGCAACATAGGTTTTTAAATGGATAGACGAAGAGTCGGTCTGTCAGGAAGCACATCCTTCCAGCAGAGTGGCCCATCAGAGAGTCTGCAAAGCGGTCAGTGTGTGGACCAGCTGATGAAGTTTCTGCAGCATCATGACTGATAAAGTGAACCAGTGAGCACAGGATCAAAATGTCTAACTTTGGACAAAAAGCGAGGGAGAAAGGACGGAGAATCATGGGACCACTAGATGGCACCACTGTTACAGAGGAAACCGAAGGTGTGTGGTGCAGTAAGGGCATGATGTCCCTTGAATTCACTGGCCATGTGCATGTGGGTGAAGTGGTCTGCAGGCAGTGCGGCATTGACGTTAAGACTTGTGCCTCTGGGATTCACAAGAATGCTAGGAGTCAGCTATGAAGCAGGCTTTTTTTTGGTTGGGTGCAGGCCTGCCTCGGTGCCAATGTTGACAGTGATGTTGGTGTAAAGTGGCTGGTAATCCCGGGACATGATCTCATACTCCACTGTATTCATGCCGTCTTCTTTCCATGTATGCCGAGTCTTTGCCAACATGTTAAACCTGGATGAGAGGAAACAGCTTGAACGGAGGAAGTACTAGGAGATGATGTCATCATATTAAAGAAAAAAAAGTCCTATTTAATATTTAAGGAAATTGGGAATTTTTCATTTGGACAAAAGGTTTCTAAATGCAGATTTTGCAACAGAAAGCCGCTTGGTTTGAAAGCGATTTATCAGATGGTGGTAAGGCGATTGTACCTTTTGGGATTCACTTCATTGCCTTTGTCATGCTTGTGTTTGATCATCTTATATCGGCCCACTTTTAGAGACGGACGACTGATCAGCATTCCTCCGAGTGAGACCCTGAGAAGATGAAGAAAGTTAGAGGAAATCTGATAAACTGGTTCCAATTTCCAATGAATGAGTGTGAATTGATTTCTTTTAGACACACCTTACAGGAAGCTGCATTGCAATTTTAAAGAATATTTAGAATTTACTGAATTTTATACAACAAAATTTAACGCGTGTATTCTGGGAAATTCTGGGGCGTTTTTTCACTCTGGTCCACAAAAGTTTGTTGAGTAAATATGATCAAATGCACTACCAAAAAGAATATATATATATTTTTTTTTTATTAATACTTTTATTTAGCAATAAAGACTTAAGATAAAAAAAAGAGCTTTGCAGATTTGTACACTTTCAAAGTAAATGTAAGCTAAATTCAAATCCTATTAGTGCCATTTAAAACAAATCCAAAGAACTTTGTCATCATTTCAAGTCTGTTTTTGACAAACTTTGCTTTCCAAGTTAAATATACATTTACTAACATTTTTAAGGATTTCAATTAATTTTATTTGGACAGATTAACTACATATTACATTTCATAGATTTCACACATATTCGATCCTTTGCATGGGGCCAAGCTTGTGAGCCATGACTCAACTACACAATCCACCTCTATAAAGCAGATGGTAACACACTGTCAGATGTGGACTCTAGCTTTGAACTAGAGAAGCTGGAAAAGACAGGTTTTTCATGGCCAGCTGCGACACAAAGACAGATCTCCTCCCACACAGACCCCTCCATTAACACACACACACACACACACACACAGATCATTATGCATACACTCAATCCCTCCAAATCAAATAAACCCAAGATCCCTTGTGCTCACTCACCGGACACCAATGTCATCGTCCTCACCACCCCAGCCCCAGTAATTGTTTGGGAAACCGTTCATCTTGAGGTACTGAACAGGGGTCAGAGCCGACACTCCTCCAAAATACATTTTATAAGGCAACCTGAGTGATAACCAGAAGGAGAAATGCACAACAACAACATAAAACGTCAAGCTTACTATAAGCATTTTATTGTTACACAAGTTTGTTTTTATTGATTTCACCTTTTTGTTGTAAAAAAAAAAAATCTTTCTCATGCCATCATTAATCCATTAAAATACAATTTAAATTTTTGTGTACACAAAATGTAGCTAACAAATTTTTATTACGCAAGTAAATGGATTGTAAATTGTTCTGATAGTAAATCATGTATATTTGCATAATGTGTGTTCAGCTGTGAAATGCAGGCATGAAGTCAAATCAAATGCAGCTAGAGAGTGTGAAGAACACTGACTTGTAGCCAAATTTGTCCATGGCAATGGCAGCGTGCTTGGGATGAGTGTCACAGACATAGGTGTTGCGGTCGTCCTCTGGAATGAGGTCCACGTCATGAAAGAAGAGGCAGTCCCAGTCCTCGTCCCTCATGGCTTCACGAAATCCCACGTTCATCAGCTTTGCTCGGTTGAAGGTGTAATTACCAGCCTACACACACAGACCGCTATTGTTATTGAACAATTCATAATGGTAAGAAGTGAGCATGCTGATTTAAGCTATTATTTAGTGTCTGTAAAAAAAAAAAAAAATGAGTCCATATAAATCCAGTTACACAAATACTGAAGAAACAAAGCATAAAAACGCAGCCGGGCAGCCTGTATATACATTTACACTCATAAAAATGTGCTGAATCTATAATATTCAGGATTTTCAGATTAATAAGGATTACAGTCTAATCCATGGCCTATTGACGAGAAGTGGGAATATCAGGAACATAAGCAAGAAGATGATTTTCTTTTCATGGTTATACATGGTTTTGTAAAAAAGCATTTATGTGGAAAATGGTTAAAAATGCAAAACTTTTTTAAAGCATTATTGACATTCCATTGTAGTTTTTGTCAATATTTTTATTTTTTATTTTGATATTTTAGATAATTTAGTTGTTATTATTATTTTTTTTTTAGTTTAACATATTTATTGTACTCTTAATTGTACACTTAAGTTATTTTAGTAAATCAAATTAAACTGAATGAAAAAAAAAAAAAAACGTTTTATATGTTTTACACAGTCTAGGTAACTTTACTTTTTATCTTTTTAATGAATCCTTGCTGGATAACAGTATAATCATGTTTAATAATTGTTATTGAATAAATAAAAAAGCATAAAAACTATAACCAAATAAAAGTAGGATTTCAATCTCGCAGAGTTTAACAATTTGGCAAAAACAATGCAACTTAAAACTGCTGTACATCTATAATCCTACATAAAACTGTATTAACCCAGGAAACCAACAATGCTAAAACCAGACAATATAGCCCAGGAAAACAGGTCTGAATCTGGCACACTGTTGTATTATGATCATTTTTCTTCACTAAAATGAGAGACCAGCTGGAGGGGAGAGCAAAGTATGACCAGCGATTGACCCGTCAGAGCGAGGTTTGCATCTAGATCGACAGCTATAACAGGATAAAGTGATTAGAACTGGCTCTGACAGGAAACAGTAGGAGGCACAGTTTAGTTGTACTGTAACAGAGCTGCATATTTAATATGTAACCAAGCAACTAATACATCTTTGTACAACATGAAACTGTGAGAGCACGGTCTAAAATTAACACTCACACTGCCAATTGAGAATAAAACTTGCTTTAGCAACCAAATAAAATAGACATGTTATGATTAATAATGATTAATCTAGGTTTTAATATAAAAATGATAGTCTGACCTTTATTGATGCGAGCGAATCAAATGACAAAAATTCAAACCTTCTATGAAAAACATGTGACCCACTATCATTTCACAGAGAGACCGAAAATACAATTCCTTGACCAGCGAGAAATATTTATAAAATGTACATATTTTTAATTTCAAGTGATTTCTGAATCCACAAATGAAATCATATTAATAACAGGCTGTAGACGCACCTGGTGAATGATATAGATGCCATAGTTGAGCTGCTGACGCTGTAGGAAGGGATGCAGATAGTAGAGGAGGAACTTTAGGTGGTGCTCTCGATTTCTGTGGGGAATGATAATTGCAGTCCGATGGCGAGCCTCACAGTTTGGCGGCCTGTAGCGACCCCCACGGACAACAAGTGGATTCTTCCGCTCCACCTCAGCAAGCGTAAGCCCAGAGGGGAAAGTGACATGAATTGGTCCACCTGAATATAAGAACAGAGTGTGAATGGGAATATTTGCTGCATGAGGTTGAAGCATTTGACTTTCATTTAGAAAGGCCTAAAAAATCTCAAAAGAGGAGACATTATATGTGATTCTCACTTACTAAGCTAACGGACTGCAAAGAGGTTTTCCTAGTGCTAGCATGACTGGACTGTATATTTTTGCAGAAACTATTATGGTTTGTAGAAGAAAGTCTTTATAGTCTCTCATTTCGGTATATCATCTTATTATCTTCCTAATACAGTAATGTATTAGTTATCCATGACTCCCCCCAGATTTGACATGCTAAACATTTCTAGTATTTTTTGTGAGTGAGGGGAAGAACCCAGGGAATTGGAAGTCATAAAATGTAAATAATAATAATAATAATTATTATTATTATTATTATTTTATATATATATATATATATATATATATATATATATATAAAACACAAACTTACATAAATATATACAAGTGTGTGTAGGTAAATATATAAACTTTTTCTTAAAAGAAAAAAACTCCCAGGTACTTTTTGTAATGGTTAACATACTGATATAATATTCCCAATAGTGAGAGAGATCAGAGATTTGATAACACACTTCTGAGCAAGCTATCAAACTCACCAATCAAAGGAGACTGCTTGGGGCAGTAGGGCATGTCCTCTTTATTAAGGGCAGGGCCCAAAAGGGAGAGGTTAGCATAAACATCCGTATGGTTGTGTCCACCGATTGTGTGTCCCGATGTAGAATCTGTCTTACGGAAAATCCGGAAAAAATATGACACTCTTTTCTGGTAGCCCTCTCTAGAGAGAAGAGCCATGACCACTAACTGGACGCCCAAGAACATGATTATGTAGCGCCATTTGGACTGCAGCGTGTACATTGTGACGGAGCTGTGTACCACGTTTGAGAGCCAGATGAATGGTCTTGGTGTTTAGGTTTGATAAGTTTAAGCAACTGGACTCATTCCTCGTATCTCAGATACTTCAAAGTTTTACTTGCATGCTAAGAGAAGAAACAAATTAAACCGATATGGAAGGCCGGATATGTAAACAAATCAGTTGTTTCAAGGATTGGCCGATGGATCAGATATGTGTAGTAGATGTAAACCGTTTGATGAAACACAAGGCACTTCAGATATGATGGATGAAAAGGCTAAGGAGAGGTATCATTTATTCTAACAGACGTTCAGGACTGCTTCAGGTTGAATTAGATTTGCTTTGCTCAATGGCAGTCTTTCAGCCTATTAATATACAACTCCAAACGGAAACTCCCAGTGGTCCTCTGGTGTTTTCATGATTCAATGATCTACTGAGCTTCCATCAAGCTTCACCAAAGCCGTAGGATCTGGAACGATGTGTCCAATGGCTGAAAGGAAACCGGTTTTATTCCCAGAAGGTTCTCAACAGCAAAAGTCCTCTAAAAGTCTCATGGCCACTACAAAGTAAAGAGTGGTAGCCACAGAAGTCTAAGGTATTGTTTTGTAGTGTGTTGGTGTGAGATAGTGTGTATGGATATGCTTCTTGGATATGTAGGAGGGGAAAACAAAGAGGAGGGGGGAGGGATAATATCCAACACCCCCAGCTATTGTCTCATTCTGTCCTCGTTCAGGGGGAGGGTCTGACACCCCGTCCAACGCCAGCTGGTCCAATGACAGGAGTCAGTGTCTGAAAACAAAGGAGGAGACGTGAGGAGTGACCCAGAACAGAGGCTTTGCAATAGGTTTAGTTTGTTTTTTTCTTCCCGTATTCCATACCAATATACATACATACATATACATATACATATACATATATATACACACACACACACACACACACAGAAAAGTATGTTTCACAGTTTCCACAAAAATATCAAGCAGCATAATGGTTTTAACATTGATAATTTTAAATAAATAAAGTTCTTATTATAAAATAAAATAAAAAAAAACTTTCATTTGCCAGTGGCAAACTCTACCAGCTTGTGTCACTCCCCCCTCCATTCCTCCAAAATGTGTTTAGATGAATAAAGCCTGCACTTGGTTCCAACATGGCTGACTTCCCAGGCACAGGCCTTGTCCAAGTGGAAGAAGGCGAACACTCTCAGCAGGAAGGCAACTCTGTAAGATCGGTCCTAAAAGCCACATCGCCCCTGCTGGGAATTCTGTCCCACCACCACGAGGATCACTCGCTAGAAAAAGAGACCTGGGGCTTCAAACAAGCTTCATTTAATCTGCCTGACAGTCTGGTGTATCTGTGCTTACAAATCAATTACAGCTCATTAAAACTACCACTCACAGGCCAATAATCCTAATCTGGGAATAGCGCAGGGATTGGTGGATTGGCATGAACAGAAGATGAGGCGATGTGTGAGGAGAAGCGTCATATCTTACTAATCTCATTTTCAGGCGATCATTCTCACAAATCACAGAGAAGAGGCCAAAGAGAGAGGAGTCAAGGGAAAGGCTGGAGGAGATGCTGTAAATGACATCTTTCCACTGTTCTTAGATGACGTCAGAGAGCATGAGGTTTGGCTTTGTGCTGACTAACATGAACATTCTGTCTCAACCCATTAGGATGGATTTTAAAAGTTATTTTTTCCTCTACTTTCTACTTAACATCTATGCACTGCATGTGCAAAATTTTGATTACCACAGATAATCACTTCTAAAAATGGATCAGCATGGTCAAATATTTTTGACCGTCAGCACAACAAACTATCCAAGAGTTTTTCAAATTTGTTCTTTGCAAAAGAGAAGTTACATCTTGGTGTGTCTCTAAAGCCCCTTTTACACTGCACGTTGGACCTGGAAAATTTCTGGAACATTGCCAAATTGCCTTTATTGTGAACACAAACACGTCCCGGGATTGATTCCGGGATCGATCGCGGGTTGGGGACATAGTAACATTGCCGGGTTCAGTCCCGGAACGAGTGTGAACAAAAGCCAGAACAAAAGCCGCGTTATAGTGATGACGTTATCTTGCGACTCTTTTACCAGGTGCTTTCTCTTTATGGGTTGTTTGTGAACGCTGTGACGAGTGGAGCGGGGCCGAGAGACGTGGGAACAGGAGCGAGGCCAGTGGAGTGATTGGAAATGAGCGACACCTGCTCGACCCACCGGTCTCGAGTCCCACGGAGGAGATGGAGGGATATAAAACAGGAGCGACGACAGTGACGGACGAGAGAGGACCAGGCCTGGGTTTTAGTTGTGTTTGGTTTTTATTTGTGTGCGTCAGTCGTCCGTGAGGGGCTGATGCGCAGTTTTGTCTTTATTTTGTAATTAAAGTTTATATTTGATTGTCCGCCGGTTCCCGCCTCCTTCTTCCCGTGATCATGGAGTTTCACCATATTTGTACTCAACTCAAATCTGATTATCTCGGTTACACTAATCATCAAAAAAAAATATAGAAAAATCTATTTTAGAGGCCTTTAAAAAGCCTTCTGGCTAGAGACACTAATGCAAAGTCAAGCGTAGCAGGTCTGTGGCCACTGAACTGGAACAAAGTAGTCTTACTAGGCCACATGAAGACAAGAGGAAGCAACCAATATTCAGATAGGACAGAGATGGAATGAGAATATTGTGTCCTTTCTTGCCTTGCCAGTGGACATGTCAACCCCAACCCACCCCCCCCTGCACTCTGCATTCAAAGAGACAGCACTGGCATGACGGTCTTCTTCCTTTCACTCTCCTTCCTCACATGGCAGCAAGCGTGCATCTTTATGCATAGGGCAACAACTGGCACAATATATTGTGCCTGAGGCCTTATTTTTGTGTGTATACACTACATAGCTCACTGGCAAACAGAGAAGAATAGAACATAAATGGGTAAATATAAAGTACATTAACATAAATAAATATACAGAGAGATCTTTCCTGCTGCGAAGGCCGTGGTGACTCGTGTGGCTTTGCTCAGCAGTGCAGCAGAGAGAGATGTGAAAAACTGCATGACACTTACATGAGGAACCAACAGTCTGGCTTAACTGAATAATGAGATTGCATCTGCGCTAGCATCTAATGTCTCTGTGGAGAGTGGAAAACTGTGTCAGACTGTCCTTAACTAAAGGACAGAAGAGAGGCTGGGCAAGTCTACTTCACTCAAATATATTTTAGATTGTTAAACAAGATGATTATTTGTGTAACATTCGAGAAATTAGCCATGTTAAGACACTATTCAACAGGACAATGACCCTAAGCACACAGCAAGAGTGGCTTATAGACAACTCTGAATGTCCTTGAGTGGCCCAGCCACAGCCTGGGCTTGAACCCAATCAAATATTTCTGGAGAAATCTGAAAATATGCGTCTGTCCTTATCCAACATAACAGAGCTTGACAGGCGAGGAGGTGAGGAGATGAATGGCAGACAATTACCAAATGCTGGTGTGCAAATCTTGATGCATCATATCCAAACGAGTCTGTAAATGTGCTTCAGCTAAGAACTGAGTTGAATACTTATGTAATGTACTTATTTCAGTTTTTTTGTTTCTAATAAATGTATAAAGTTGTGACAGTTCTGTTTTTGCCTTGTCATTATGGTGGATGGAGTGTAGATTGCTGTAGACAAAAAATTAATAACAAGCAGTTTAACATAAGGCTGCAACATAAAAAATTTAAGGGGGGGGGGGGGTGAAATGCTATTTCATGCATACTGAGTTTTTTACACTGTTAAAGAGTTGGATTCCCATGCTAAACATGGACAAATTTCAAAAATTAAGTTGTACGT
This sequence comes from Carassius auratus, assembly GCF_003368295.1. Taxonomy (NCBI): domain Eukaryota; kingdom Metazoa; phylum Chordata; class Actinopteri; order Cypriniformes; family Cyprinidae; genus Carassius; species Carassius auratus. Next base: position 5,799,709 of record NC_039258.1, on the reverse strand, counting down.
TTGAAGGAGTATTTCTGTTCCAAAAATACTCCTTCCGGTTTGTCACAAGTTCCGGAAAGTTTTTTTCGAGTATGGCTCTGTGTGACGTTAGATGGAGCGGAATTTCCTTATATGGGTCCTGAGGGCACGTCTGCCGGAAGAGCGCACGCTCCCGTATAGCACAGCACTGAGAGCACAGACATTCACTGATCAGAGCGAGAGAGTCGCGAAAAGTCACAAAAGAAGTGTGTTTTTGGTTGCCAGGGCAAGACAACCCTGCACAGATTACCAAAGAAAAAACAGCATTTCGAAGATGCTTGTTTTACAAACAAGGTCCAGTTTGACGCCGGATTTGCACATCGTTTATTTCTTAAGGATAATGCAGTCCCAACGAAAAAGGGTCACGATCGTGTGTTGGAACCGCAGGCGGTGAGTAAAACCGCTTCAAATATCTGTGTTGTTAACTTAGCTATCGGCGTGTAAGCACATCAAGTAAACAACATGCGATGTTGTCATCAAACTGCACTTTCCACATGTACAGCTTAAAAAAAAAAAAAAAAGACGACAAAGTGGAACTTAGTCATTTTCCAAAACCGCTAAGCAAATATATACAGTTTCAGTACAAACCACACAGAGACGTTGTTGCTGATGCTGCTCTTGTTAAATTTCAGCCTCTGGGTCTGATTCTGGATCATAAATATACGCTGAATCTGACTGTTAGCCATGGTTTGTTTTGGTTGGTTTTGTCCTCACGGTGTCACAGCTTCCAAACGCTATCAACGCAAAAGCCTACTGGCGCTCGTGATTCTTTAGCTCCACCCACACGTCACGCTTCCAGCCGGTTGTGTTTTTCCGGGAAAAATCGGTACAGACTATCTTTCTCTTATGAATATAATAAAACTAAAGACTTTTTGGAGTTATGAAGGATGCAGTACTACTCTATAGGTATTCAAGATTAACAGGATATTGAGTGAAAACGAGCATTTCACCCCCCCCCCCCTTTTAATAAATGAAGGGGTATGAATACTTTCGCTAATATGCTTTGTAATGGTCAATGTACCCTGCTCTCTAGATCATACAAGTACTGATCTGTACATTTTAGAACAATTTCAGTAAAGATTATGTAACAATCACAACAAGCTTATGGTTAATCGTTTATACATTTGAATGTGTTAAATATAGTCAAATTTCTTATTTTTGAGCATCTGTTAAGGAACATGCCCAGACAATTACTAAGCAATATCCTGATCTACAAGTATTAAAAGAAAGCAAGTATTATAAGAGAAAGGAAGAGTAAAAGTCGAGAGGCTTCAAACCGTTAGAATTCTTAGCCAAGTCAGCAAGACAAATAAAAAGTTGGCTGGAGCTGCAGAGCATCTGGATTCCATGTGTTATATTATGAGACCAGTAGAAGAATAAAGGAGTTTGAGAAGAGGGTTGGATTCCCTGGATCCTACAGCCTGCTGTCAATCAAATCTTAAGAGAAAACAATCCCTCGTTCTCTAGCTTCATTGTCACACAAGGTCAACAGTCAATCTATCAGCCAATTCACCGACATCTGTCCATGTACAGCAAAGCATGTCCCTCCAAAGCCTACAAGATCACTCAAATACACACCATCTGTACAGTAAGCCACAGAGCGTACAAAACCGGGCTGTCCCGAGGCTTGCAAGGCAATGCAATGACGTGGCTTCACAATGCCTAAATGGCAGAACTTTCAAACACGTTTACAAAAGGTAGACTATGTAATAGAGGATACTGTGAATGGCCATTCTGGACAGAACAACCATCTACATTGAGAGTAAAACACTTGCATATGCAACAAAATCTTCACTCTGGGCGACTAAATGATGTATAGCCAATTATATATTAGCTAATGCCTAATAAATTCTCAGATTTTCACGGTGTTTGAGTTGGAGGCTAACTATACATTTAGCACATATATTTTCACTTGCAGAACACACTGACTGAGCGCTTCAGAGTTGCACTCTCCGTCAAGCAATCTGTGCTTTTTTTTTTATCTCAATGGGAGTGCAGCGCACCTGTGTTTGACGTACCGTAAACTCTAGTGTAACAGCGCATGACTCACTGTCAATTTGGTGAGAGCAGAGAAAGCGAGACAGTCTTACATACATGCAGAATTGATGCGCTACATGTAAACAATATTCTTTGTTGTATTTTTTCTGTTAAAATAACGGAGATCATTTGAAATTCTTTTTGGGTCATTTGGGTTTTCTGGTAGTGAGCGGAACCAATCTCATTGGCCAGTGCTCACCTATTATTGTCCCTGTTTTGATTTCAGCGAATCAGTTCGACCAAACACACACAACCTGATTAATATTCATGAATACAGTAGCTAATTTATCATTAGTGCGTTTTAAATGGTTCTTATTAGTAGAATTAATATTTCATATACTATTATTATTATTATTATTATCTTCTTATGATTATTATTGTTAGTTCCCCCACCCCCTTTTTTAATTACAGAAACACTGAATGACCAACAAATCACCACCACTGGTCCTAAATTCTGTATATATTAAAAATTTGCATCTTGGTGCTTTCATCTAGGATGTCTAATGCAATATCCCACATTATTTTCATAAAAAGCACAGGCGGAAATACCGGAAAACCAAATTTACATGGAATCAGGAAGACTTCCTGATCAAATGCTAGATACAAATGTAAAAAGTAACATAAAACAAGATGTACAGTGGCACAGCTGGGCAGAAATGGATTCGCAATTTCAAATGGATTTGCAAGAGTATTTATCTAACATCTCTGCACATAACCTGAAGGGAAAGTAAATTCTAAGCGTGCTGAATCCAGACAGCCTTGATGCAACAAAAAATGGAATCTTGCTTACAACACCAGAGTTGTTTGCGTAAGCTATGGTTTCAAATGAATCAAAAAAAAAAAAAAATAATCAATATCCTCATCCGGGAGGGCATATAATAGTCAATGGCGACGCAGACAATCCTTTGTGATGCTAGAGGATTTAGTTTATGCCCGCAGCAATAGTACCAGGAATATTTCCCCTCAGCTTTATTACTCAGCCTACTAAAGCTGTTTCTAAAGTCTCACATGAAACAATCAAACAGAATTCAACAAAGCATAAAAATGAAAATAAAAAAAGTTCATTCAGTGCACACTACTATGATCACTATTTGCTTTTTATCCAAAAAACACTTGGGATGTTAAGCAAAAACACTGAATGTCAATAAGGATGAAAAATGTACAATTGTAAATTGGAGGAAAAATACCATGCATAATGCACGACTTTTAATTATACTGCCTATTGTTTGTGGCTCACATCAGGTTCAAGACATTGATGCATGCTTACAGGTCAGTCATTTCTCATTTCTAAGTCATGTCTGCTAAATGAATAAATGCAAACAAATTTAAATATGTTTTAAACAAGTCCAAAATAAACCAGGACTCTTATTTTAAAATGCCTTTTTTATATTGCCAAGATGAAATATGCACTCTTACAACCATCTACAAAATAATATAATATAAACACCATTAAGTAAACATTGTCTAAATTCATTAACAGTATACTGTAGATCATTTGAAATAAATGCATGACATTCATTGATTGTGAACTGCTTAGAAACCAAAAGTTCCACAGGGAACTTGCAACTGACGTGTTCTTTGTACAGCACTCATATACTGTAGTGATTCCAGTCTTTAAATGATAATGAAGACATTTGGTACACCATTTAAGACCTTAAATTCCATTAAAACTTAATTGAAATTTAATGAAACTTTTACATAAGGGACTTTATTGGCATAAATGCTCCTATATACTTTTTATAGTTTGCAAACATCTACTTTTACTGACAAATCATGCGAGCGAAATGCTCACACTGTCAAGCCCTGGGCCTGTGAAGACTAAATGTTGGACACCACCTTGATACAAAACATTCCGATGAGTTAGTAAACCTGGATCTCATAATCCAGTGATTGAACAGGCATCAGATTCAGAGCATAGCTTCCATACTATGGTGACAGCAAGTACACAAAGCCAAACTCTTCTGGGGCTAACTAGTTGGAAAAATGCATCTAGTTGGTTAATTCCCTTGTTACATAAGAACCGCAACTGACAGATGCCAAATATTAGGAAACAAAGTCAGGAACATATTAAGTTCTTCAGAAAAGAATCTCCAATGTTTTTCAAACCCTAAAACCCGTACCATTTCCCAAAGTTAGAATGTTATAATACCAGCAAACATTTTGCATTATATTCTACTACAGTGCCACCGTACAGAGCAGAAATTATCCATTAACTCCCAACGGATATAATTTCTTTGACCTTGATGGTTTAAAATGAGACTGCGGACATAAAACCACATTTTCACTGACCCATTTTGCATTTCGCTGTTCCTATATGCCACAAAGCTACAGGGAGAGCAAAACCCATAGAGCGAGCAGGACAACCTGCTGCTTGGATCTGTAACCAAGACATAAGATCCCAGGGGACTAAAAACTTCAACACATAACAATAAAAAAAGAGTCTCTCACAGGAAAACAAAGCACAGCAATTTATTATCAGGACTAGATAGAAACACTCCCTTATCTAAATGCATTTAGAACTAACCTGAATGATGACTAAGTAAATTATTTTCCAAATGACCAAATCACACAGGGTTTAAAAAAATATTTCTGGTCCTTAAGCAGTTTATAAATCACCAACAAAGGATGACAAAAAATCAAGGTTTCTTAAGCCTCCTTATCACACTATAAATTACATCAACTTCAAAGGAAATTCAAAATGCTTCAAAGAATGCTCTTACTTCATAACGCCTTTCAAGAAGTGTTTAAATAGCCAAATTCGATCCATCCACTAAGAAATTTACCTAAACCGTTGACCAAAATACAATGAATTTGCATGGCAAAAGATGAAAATAGAATGGCCCAGAACACAGATGCTTGACACACAAACAGATATTATACAGTAGGGAATTGCCGGTATCAATTTTTCCTGTTGCGATTAATTGCTAATGCTTTTATCTCAGTATAAAGTATTATTACGATATTGGTAATAACATAGCCAGTTCAAAAATACGAAGCAAGAATTTTACAAAACAACATTAGTTATTTACTATAAAAAACACAGCAATAATTCAATAAACACTGATATTTATATCTTGTTCAGTTAAAATAGACAATAAATCAAAAGCCGCAAATAAACTGACACAAAAGATGTAAATATATAAGCATGTAGTACAGGTACAGGTTTATTCATAACATGAACAAATGAATGTAATTTTTATATTTATAAATTTTTCTTAATTGTTTTATTTTTGCTGTTCTTTACGTTTTGTTGTGTCGGGCCAATCAATAAATGCCTTAATTTGGTGGTTTTATAAAGAATAACACCCAACAAACGACTAATGTATTCATAGTAGGTAAAGTAACTTATTTAATGTACTGGGCAACATTTTACAAAAAGATCCCATTAGTTAATGCATTAACTAACAATAAGCAGTGCATGTGCTACAGTATTTATGAATATATAATAACATTAGTTTATCAAACTAGAACTATTCATTGGTAGTTTATTTTAGCTCAGGTCCATTAAATTATTAAGATTAGTAAATACTTTAAAATCATTTTCATTGTTAGTTCTAACATATATAGTTAACTAATGTTGACAAACGTAAATGTAAAGTCTTACTTTGTAAGATTTATGTAATCATGCAGATCTAGAGAGTCCCTATTCTAGGTAGCATTATAATCCAAAACAAAGATAAATAACATGACAATTAGTTCGAAAAACTACTTTGCATAAATAACAACAAAATAAATGTTGGCAACAATATTGTAACGAAGTCCTGCAGTGACGTCAAAAGTACAAAATAAATCATTTAAACGGCAATGAGTTAACATGCATCATCACGACAAACACAAACTGTGTCAGTGGTGCGTCGTCATAGTTGTCTTTAACAGTCACAGCTGGATATGATGACACGCTATGACCGATGATGCTCTATGTGTCAATCTAGCGCCTCGAAAAAGCAAATAATCAGTTTCCCCATAAACATGGGGTCAACTTGAGAGGAAACGATGCTGAGTCTGTAACGTTACGGTTAGCAACAGCAGGCTAGCACAACTGGGGCTCCTTACACACTCACTAACCCTCCGAAAGGTGGGGAAATTTAACTTAAAGGCCAAATGAGGGGAAAAAAAGATCATAAAATGAGACTTTAGAACTTACCTTAGGAATCTCGGACAGTTTGGTAGACTATTCCCTCAGATATTTCGTTAGTCCTGTTTATTTAAGACTTCGTCGACTCCGACGGTTGTCCTGTCGGAGTTGAAAGCGCCCAGCTTGCACAGGAAGTGATGTGCGCTCGCGCTGACGCTGCTCTGCTGTGCCCTAGTGCATTAGGGCACTTCTCTATTTTTGTGTAGCAGATACTGGGGGTTTGGGGTTAGGGTTGCAACCATCAACACGTTTCGTTTCACCCTCTACAAATTTGTTTGTAAATCTATAATAAACTTTGATTTAACTAACAATCTCCGTTTCAAATACAATCTAATACTCATTCATAAACCACGCAAAATAATGCAAAAGAGCACTCCTACTTCAATCCAATGTAATTTGCAAACATTAAATTAGAAAAAATATATATTTTAAACTTGGACGCATATAGATTTTTTTTTATTGGACACATATATATATATAGATAAAAAAATAATTAATAATATAATAGCATAATTAATTAATTATAACATTCATCCTCATGACTCCACCAAAACAACCCTTATTTTATTTTTAAGATCAGTCAAGTCAGACATGAAAACCACTTCATTTTCTCAAAATGGAGTTCGTCCTGTAAATCTTTTATGTTTTTAGACAAAACAGAATCTTCAAACTTCAGTAGTCCCCTCAGGATGATTGGTGGAAACATTTTTAAATGCCAGTAAACATTCGTCTGACAAAATGATATCAGCAAATTAATATAGAAGAGGACTTCAGAACATCACCATATAGCTGATGAACTATAGATAATCATTTATCTATACAATCATTTATAGATCATTCAATACCATTTCTGTCAGTCAAAATAAGGCATAAGGCAGAAAATGACAGCATACAATAAATAAAGCTGTTCAAACAGGACTGAGCCTAAAGGACAGTAACTCTAAATAACTGAGTGAGATCATTATTTTTAAATTGTATTTACTAAAATACACCTAAATGCCCATTTAAGCTGTTTCTTATGTGATATTAAGGAGCAGAGTTTCGTGTAGTGAGAACCTTTCACAGATCTGTCCTAAAACCATCCAGACCTGTTGAACCTGTTATCTTTCAGAAAAACCTGAATGTACAAGACAATGGAGGGTCAATTATTTTACTTGTATGCTGAGACACAAGGTAGCTATAGACGATTTTGTTCTCTTTGACTCGTTGGATGGAAATGTTGCTTGTTCGCAAATGTTTTGTGCAATATTGCAATTTGAAGCATGAGTTAAATTCGCATCTTTGGATGGAAACCCGGCTACTACTATGGACACTGATAAGTGACCTGCAGTGCACAACACTCAGCCGGTGTCGGCACATTTGATTTATCACCAAACTCCATCTTGTGGTGAAAGTCAGTAATACAAGTGGAGACTGAAATGCTTGTGAACCAAAACAAATGAAAGTTAAAGTCTTCATCGAAGAGGTTTGGTTTGTTTTGACTTAAATGTTTAATTGCATTCTCAGCAACATCAGCTGATTTATATTTATATGCAGTGCTGGGTAGTAACTATTACATAATTATTATTATTATTTTTAAATATGTACAATTATTGTATTGTTTTAGAATGATTACATGATTGCTTAGTATTTACAAAATAGCATTATGTGCAATTCATAGATCCTTCTAAATCTTTTGTTATCTTTAACATTTTCCTTTCTTAAAAAGCCTATAGCTCTCTAAATCCAGGTTGTGGAATTGTAGGCAGCTATAATTTCACAAAAAAAATTAGGGATGCAAAGCAAAAAAAAAAAAAAAAATTATTTAACTTTAAGATTTAACTGTTCATCAATCTACAATTCCATAACTTTTTATATGGAATTTTGAACTTTTTTTTTTATGTAAATGAGTGCTGAAATGTTATAATTTTCACTTCAGAAAGAATGTTGTATCCCAAACAATTATGTATTATAAACTGTATGGAAAGGTTTTATTTGTTCCTACAGAGTGAATTGAACTGACCAAGTTTTAGAAATAAAAAAGGCTTATGAATACTCTGGATCATTAAAAGGTCAAAAAGCCTCAGCCTCAACGCATTTTACATCTGTCTCACTCTTATCAACAATTACCTTTTGAAAATAAGCATCAGTACCTGCAGGCTGAAATCTGTTTAGTTGTTAAAACACAGCATCCTGTTAATTTCTTTGCAGAAACACACAGAGACTATAATCTCCCAGCATACATTAGGGTTGCTATCAAAAACATCTTTATATAGAGTCATTATGGAAAACATTTTAATGGTTTTTTGAGAAGTCATTAAACAGAATACATAAAAAGCTCACCTGATGTACATGTTTGTTTTTCCATCCATATTTGATTTAATGTGAATCTGAAACAATCCTGTATAATCAAAATCCCAGTACAAGCAGCGTAAACCCTGAAGATTTATGCCCTCAATATTACACTGTACGTACAAATAAAGACTGAAACAAACAGGGTAAAAGCTAATATCTAGTCAAGGTGTATTCTACTTGTAGAACTCGTGTTCCTGCTCATCTTTCTTGATAACAGTCTTGTAAGCCTTCTCAAAGTCCTTAGCCAGCACAATGTAACGGTTTTCACGCACAGCCAGCATACCAGCCTGTAGACAAAAAAGTAACAGGATTAATCACAACAGAAAAACATGTTTGCAGAAATTCTGATCACAAATAAATACATTCTGTCTGTTCTAACTCACCTCCTGGCAAATGGAGTTGATATCTGCACCAGAGATCTTGTCAGGCCTGGCAACATCTGCATTTGGGTTAAGGACAATTGTGCAACGTTTATTTGGTTTTGAAAGTCTGATACAACAGTCTTCTAAATCAAGAATCTGTACATAAAAAAAATGCTTTTGAAAGTGTCTTATGCTCACCAAAGCTGCAATTATTTCATACAGTGTATGAAATACTTTTACAAATAAATTATTCTTGTAATGGAATATTCTAAAATGCTGATTTGTGTTCAAGAAGCATTTGTTAAAATTCTTTTTTTTTTTTTTTTTCAAGATAAGTCTTGACTGTTACTTTTTATTCATTTAATGCATTGGTGCTGAACAGACAAAATTGTTGATGATATACTCTTTTTTTTTGTGGGAGTGTTAATACTGTTAATTCCTCAGTGATTAATGGTTTGCACTTTCCTCCTCACAATTAACTTCCAAATGAATAATTGTAATCATAATTAGAAAATTCATGTCAGGTCAGGATACAATCCTCCAGGTCAACCTCCTCTGAGAGGTTCATCTTGCTGGTGATGGTGGAGAACACCAGGCGTTTCTGTCGCCGGTCGGGAAGAGGAAACTCAATCTTACGGTCCAGTCTACCTGGGCGCAGCAAAGCTGGATCCAGTGTGTCAGCCCTGTTGGTGGCCATGATAACCTGTCATTGAAAAAAGAAACAGCTCATAAACAATAGCTGAAATGGTTTTAAAGCAGAACAGAAGTAGAAGTGCAAAAAAGTCATAAAAAAAGAAAAAGAAATAATAACCAAGGGGATCAAACATAGCAGCAACAGTGTTGAATCCTCAGTTTTTGAGTTAAGAAGTTAAAGTGCTGGCGAGTTCAAAATGCCAGTACTAAAAGAAGCATCTTGTTTATTTTTACTATTTTTCAGTCATTAAGGGATATGAAGGAAAATTGACACTGGCACCTGCACTCGAAATGGTCACATGATCCGGATTTTATCAAAGAGAATTAAAATCAAATGTTAGCCGCTGTAAGGTGGGAAGCATTTGAGGCATATTTCCAAGGTCCGATAATTTGTTTTTATAAGCTCAAAATCAAATGAACTTAAGTTGGAGTTAAATTTATTAGAAATATAAATCAAGCTTGCAGAGGAAAAGGCTCATTAAGACACTACATCATAAACTTCTTAAACGTAGGGTTCAATACTATTCCCTCTCCATATGAAAAGCTGAAAAAAAATAATATATTTGCACAGACAATGTTAAATACCTCTCACTCTGCTGATTGATATGTGAATGTATGTTGTGCTTTTGTATTTGAAAATATGTGGTTATGTCTGTCTTAGCCATTGTATAATAACCCTTTTCCCATTGTAATTGAATTTTTGCATGGGGGGTTATTTTCTCTAAATATTTTCATGTTTTTTTCCATGTCTTTTTTACAAAAAAAAAATTCTAACCTTGACGTTCACATTCTGGTCAAATCCATCCATTTGATTGAGCAGCTCAAGCAGGATTCTTTGCACTTCTCTATCAGCTACAAACAGAAAACAGATGAAAAATGAGCAAACAAAACTCATTTAAACAAAAATGGTCTCCTTCAGAACTTCATGAAATGAAGCACGATGACTTTTTGTTTTGTTTTTTGTGCAATATGTAAACAACCTTTCAAAGGTTTGGAATCAGTAATTTAATGTTTTTGTAAGAAGTCTCATACTCAACAAGGCAGCCTTATTTGATCAACCAGTGATATTGTGAAATATTATTAAAGCTTAAAATAATTTTTCATTTAAAATGTAATTTATTCCTTAAATTGAAAAGCCAAATTTTCAGTCCAGTCTTTAGTGTTAAAAGACCCCTCAGATATCACACACACACACACACACACACAGGGATGCATACCTCCAGTCTGTGCATCAAAACGCTTGGTAGCAATTGCATCAATCTCATCGATAAAGATAATGGCCGGGGCATTCTCTTTGGCCAGTCGAAAGACATCTCGCACCATGCGTGGACCCTCTCCGAGATACTTCTGCACAAACTCAGATCCCACCACACGAATAAAGGCAGCTGTAGAACATTAAATCACAATTAGAAAAGTTGCAATATGTGCTTCTGATCTAGTCATTTATTTCCATTTGTGTTCAGAAATTAGCTTTAAAGCTCAATAATAAATCAAATTTGGGCATGATGGCTGAAAGGCCTCTATAAGCCATACCTGTGGTATGATGAGCCACAGCTTTTGCCAGCATAGTCTTTCCACAGCCAGGCGGGCCATACATGAGCACTCCTCTGGGTGGGTCAATACCAATCTGAGAACAAAAGCAGAATGTGAGTGGACAACCAAGACTGCTACACACCACAGGCATTTGCATGCACACACTCACCTGTTTATAGAGCTCAAAATGTGTGAGGGGCAGCTCCACAGCCTCCCTCACTTCTTGTTTCTGGATGTCCATTCCTCCGATGTCCGCGTACATCACATCTGGCTTCTGATCTGGGGTCAAATATAGAGGAAACACATTAAAAGTGACAGCAATAAAGCTGGTGCAAGAGTCTTTTTTTAGGATTAAGGCGCAATCTAGATCCCTAATGCAGGATAAACAAAGAATACCTGAAGTGAGCATCGTGATGCTGCTGTCAGCTTCAGGAGGCAGAACGTCCACCAGAGCATTGCTGTGCTTGTGCAGAGCAACAGAAGCATTAGGCTTCAGCAGCTCTCTGTCAATTGTGCTCAAAATCCGAACATAGTAATTGGAGCCTGAAGGAATCAAAAGCACACAGCATTATTGACATTGTAGTTTTAAGTAATAAACATTTACAAATTTCAAATGCACATTTAAGCTTCGGGCATGATTTTATCCAAAGAAACTTACAGTGCGTGCAAAAAGTATACATTTAAATCTACATGTTATATTTAAAATTTGAATAGATTGATAATTCTGTAAACATAAATCAGTTAACAAGAAAAAATCCAATCCAAAAATCTACTTAATTCAAAGGGAAAACAAGTTTTTACACCTCACTGACATATAATTTCTGGTTATAAGCATAGACATAATTTTGTTCAATCTTCGACGTTCACTTCACTCCCCCCACCTACAATTCCTGTCTGCCCAAGATTCTAACTCACAACCTTTGGATTACGAGTCTGAATCTCTAACCATTAGGCCATGACTCCCCCAAGTCATTTAATGAAGCCATGCCATTATATGCAACATTTAATGGCATGGCTTCATGAATGTGAGAATTTCTGCTCAGATTTACAGTCTGTCTAGAGCAGGGGTGGGGAACGTTGATCCTGGAGAGCCTGTGTCCCTGCAGAGTTTAGCTCCAACCCTAATTAAACACACCTGAACAAGCTAATCAAGGTCTTCAGGATACAGGTAGGTTTTTCTTTTTCAGGGTTGGAGCTAAACTCTGCAGGGACACAGGCCCTCCAGGATCAACGTTCCCCACCCCTGGTCTAGAGCTTAATTTAAGAAAAGGTGAATTAAGACCCGCTGAAACCCTACTGATCAGACCTCTTACCTGTGGTTGAGCCCACAATAGCAGTATTCTGGTCGACTGCTTCCAGGAACTGCCCAATAACCAGAGGGATGCTCTGTATCCTCTTCACCTCCTCTTGGGCATGAAGAAACTCCTTTTTCAGATTCTTCTGTTCATCTTTAATGTACTCCTCCTGCACCTCCAGAAACTCCAGCTCCTGCTGCAACTTCTGCAGTGTGGAAGTGATTACGTGTCAGTGTGGTAGAGTCAATATTCAGTGCTCAATACTGTGATAAACTGGCAAGATGATAAATAAAAATAGAAAAAAACAAACATACAAACCTTATATTTACTGTAAAGGTCCGCCAGATCTTCAGGTTCAGGAGCCAAGAAAGACAAGCCGGTCTGAGGCCTTAAATTTAGCAGGGTCGGAATATCCTCCTGAAAAGAAAAAAAGATCACAAATATGTAGATGCAAGACCATATTTATTGAACGCACATTAACTCTAGCCATGCCAAGAACGTCATAATAAAACTAATATTATTAAAATACACGATCTTCATTAATTATAATTACAAATATATATTTACACATTCAGATTTGAACTACAGTTCTATAAAGCTACTTAACTTCTGTAATATATATATATATATATATATATATATATATATATATATATATATATATACACACATGTATATATATATATATATATATATATATATATATATATATATATATATAAAAAAGAAAAAAAATACCTAGAGACAAATGTTATTTAAACAAAAGACATGGTAAACCGAATGCTACATGGCTAAGCGATAGCATAACTGATTAATGTTGTGAATATGTTTAGAAATTTGCCCCAAAAGGTCATATACAATTCTAATATGATTAATAATGAAGTTTTAAACTCTACATCTTCGCAATGATCGCTACTCGTCCGTTATTTTCGTACACATGCTAACGTTAACCGCTGTCAGAGAATGGCATGACCGAGCATTTGCAGCGAGATGAATGAACCGGCATCTTTTCACTGATTATTGTAAGATTTAGACTAGTGTTCTTGCACTATATATGTTTGGCTTTTATAGACTATAACTTTTTAAAGATAATAACGATGTGTACGCCACCCCTCTGTTTGTAAAACATTTAAAATTCACAACTTAACGCCTCACCTGAGGTCTCTCAACCAGAACTCCGCCGTCCTCCATGTTTGCTTGTAGCATATGACGTCACGACGCAGAATACCACCGGGTCCTAAAGTCCACTTTTACATCTCCTTAATTTTAAACAGTTCAAGTAATAACAAATAAATGTTGCCTTTGTTAATTGGGTCAATATATAGCCTGTGTTTTGACCTAAATACATATTTTCTTCTGGTTGAAAAGGCAATGAAATATATCAATTTAAGGAACAGATGTTTTTGATTGTTTTATTGCATTTATGGTTAAATCACCTACTGTAACTGACATCAGATTCTATTAGAACTTGTAATATTTTATACAAACAATATCAGAACACAGATGTAGTAATGGTTTTATTTAACTGTTTATTTGTATAAAAATAGCATCTTTTCATGTCACAGTTGTAACTTTGGAAGACAGACATGGCAAAACAACAACAAAAAAAGACGTTAAGTTAAACTCCTCCTAATACCCTCTTAATAAATAAGTGTAAACACAACTTGTATACTGTATAACTCATGTGTCGTATTCAATCTCTTGCCTTTTGATACAGAATATTATTTAGATTTACCATGGTTATAGAATGTGTAATGGCAATATGCAATTCTCAATGCACAAACAATATTTCAATGTATGAAAAAGGAACATTCACTCGATGCACAAAGAGCTTTTTTGATGTACAATTTTTTTAAATATTTTTTTCTATCTTTTTCCATCATCTTGTCTTTGTGTGTGGATGCTTTATAAATTCAAAGGCAAAGTCTGAGTTGTAAAAAGGGTTCAAGCAGTGATGTCTAGTATCTTGTCAAACCTTTTGGTGGCTGAGCCCTCTTCTTCATCTCCTCATCTTCAAAGCATACCCTGAAAATATGTGAGATTTCTTGCCACCACAACACAATCTTTTCTGCGGGTCAGCAAGAGCATTCACAGGAACACGGCTTGGTTCCAGAACAGGTATTTTCATGGACACATCAACACGATGTCCAAACAGAGACGTACGTTTGTCCACCCTCACTGGTCGACTTGGAAAACTGGGCAGCAGGGGTAAGGAGAGGGGAGCTCTATTTTTCAAATCAGTCTCACATAATGGTTCACAGATGTTTCTCGTTGCCATGACCATTAAATGGTTAGCAGGTCTGGACCCTCGGAAGACCACCGGAGGTCTTTTTCCTGAAACCGATGTCTTCTTTTCAGCTTCTGAAAAGAAGAAATGTCCACTGGACTTGCTCTGTCCAGCAAGAGGTTTGACAGGACAGTGGGTTTGTTCAAGAACAGGCTTGTTTGTGGACTCAGCAACATGGCGTATATGTAGAAACGCATGTTTGTCCACCCTCACAAAACTGGGAAATGAGGATAAGGAAAAGTGATCATTAGATTTCAGATTAGACATGCGTGAAGATTCTGTGACATTGCTCTCTGCCACATCAATTAAATAGGTAGGAGGTCTTGGCCCGCGACGTCCTGGAAGACTTTCACCTGACCGAAGACTTTCACCTGACCATGTCTTCTTTTGTCCAGTCTCAGGCAAAAAAGGAGGTGCAGAAGATCTGCTAAAAATCTGTTTGCCTACTAGGCATGGCAGGGCCTGGCTCTTGAGAGTATTTCTCACTCTGTACATTTTGAAATGTTGGAGTGAAGATTATATCAACAACAACAACAAAACCAGCTTGAACGAGTAATAAGTAAGCAGGAATTACAACAGTCGGATACCAAGTGAAGCTCTTTTTACCAGGATTCCTAGTAACGTGTAATGCTATTATGATGTCATCGTCAGAATAGAATGTCGATCCGTTGAGTTCTTTATATTTGCTGCTACAGATCTACAGATCAGTTCACATAAACGAAATGTTTTTTACTCTATATCTGCAGTGTAGAAATTAAGAAATTAAAGACAAGACATTTTAATGCTCTTTTACGGTGTAATTCATCTATAACTTTGGCTCACCTCATAAATGAATATGTGGTTCCCCCTAGAGGTGAGAAATAATATTACAAGTAACTTCAAAGGACTAGTTCAGCGCAAAATCATTTATTTACTCACCCTCATGTCGTTCAAAATCTATACTTCCTCCTTGAAAAAAAAAAAGATTCTCCTAACCACTCTTCTAAATAAAGCAAACGAGGACTGAGACTATCAATCACCAAAATGACACAATAAAAGTGTCTTACGACAGATGAAATTTCAGTTACTAAAACTGTCACCAAAACTGTTCTCTTCCTTCTTGCTTATCTCTCTGCATTCATGGTCTTTGATTTATTTTTGTGCTGTTCAATTCGTGAATGAGTCATTAGTTGTCATGTCAAAACTTGATGAATCAAGTCTAATTCACAAATCCGGTTTAAAACTTACTGTAAATGTGGTGCTCTAGCGGTTCATAAATAGAAGTGCACTCATCCCGCGGAAGAACATCCTTACCCGAGCTAGCTACTTCACCAAGTTTGTCTATTGCGATTCACGCAGGTATGTGTTACTCCGCAGCGGTGACGACCCGAACAGGCTAAAGTCCAAAAATAATCACTTATAATAGTAATAATAATAAAAAAGTGTGGGAAGTTTGCATCATTTTAGGGATGCAACCGGAAGTGGCGCTGTAACAAATGCACAAAATCCTTAAAATACCTGTATGAAGTTCTAATTCTAAACTAATTACAAACCAAACCTCTTCCACTGTCAAAAAAACAGAACAAAAACAAACACCTTTAGTGAATATATCATTATATATTTTAGAAATCAGATTAGATCCTAATCAAAGTATTTTACTAACAAAACGTGTATTCATATGCATTATTAAGAAAGTATTTGCTAGCATGCAAATAGGTCAAGAAGAACAGTTACTGACTGAAACTTGAGTCTGGCATCTCAGCTCTTTTTTCTTTAGTGGGGTAACTGAATACTATGTGCCTGGACGTCTTAAACTGATCACTTGCACAGAGGTCTTCACATCTCTGATACTCCCTCGATCCTCATCACAACACTCATCTCCCTCCAGACTAGAAGGACAGAAGGAAACATCATCAGAGTCTCAACTAAAAGTGAAGCCCAGCATCATCTCTGTGTTTTCTGCACTGTCAAGCTCATCTGTTCACAGATACAAAAAACATACTGTCTTTACAGAGCACCTGTCTTGCTGTGGACTACTGGCCGAGATCTCCTGTTCTTGAATTTGAGCCTTTGTTTTTTATGTGTGTGTTTATGTGTGCGAAAGACAAGAGATACAACTCCGAAAGCAACACCTATCATCTATGAAGATGTCTGCACTGCGGCTTCTGTGGGTCCCTGTGCTGTTGTGTTTAACACACGGTGAGTGTCTTAAGTGCATCGTGGAACATTTGAGACACATTTCAAGCCTTACAGCCTTTATCTCTGTCTGTGTCAATCAGGCCATGACAAAGCTGCAGGTACCTGTAAAGCAGAAATCAACTCTAAAGATAAATTGTATCTGCTGCTGTCATGTGTTTTGATTTTTAAAGTGTTTTGTTTAGATAGATAGATAGATAGATAGATAGATAGATAGATAGATAGATAGATAGATAGATAGATAGATAGATAGATAGATAGATAGATAGATAGATAGATAGACAGACAGACAGACAGACAGACAGACAGACAGACAGACAGAAAAAAAACATACACATTAATAAACACACACACTATTAATTAAACATTAATACCATACCTATATATATATATACAGTACAGACCAAAAGTTTGGACACACCTTCTCATTCAAAGAGTTTTCTTTATTTTCATGACTATGAAATTTTACATAAATCCAAATGGACAAACCCCTTAAACTTAAAAAAATATATTTTTATTTTTATTTTATTTAGACAAAATAATCGAGAATTATATTTTAGGTCATTTTTAATTAAAGTGACTATTTATCATATCAACCAGCATTTTCATTTTAATATCAACGGATTCCAACTAACAAACCACCTAACTTAAGAATGATAAATAGTGCTTCTAAGGCAAAAAAAAAAAAAAAAAGATTTAAAAATAGCAAATGTATTTTAATATAATTTAATAAGTATGTCTTGCTGATCAATCTATAATGGAACTACTGGTCAGCTGTCAAGAAGATCAGCGCCACTGAGGATTAGCAGACAGACCTATTTGAACAGTTTAGAAAGGTGGGGGGACGGAAAGAAGATAGCTATTTATCATTTAACAGAGGTTAAAAACAGAGGCCCAGAGACAGGCAAACCAATGAGGAGCGAGTCTTTGTATTCTGACTGTCATTCAACACTGTCACGCTGGCTCAAGAAGCAGAGACGCAGGTTTTGTGCACGCATGGGTCTGGCACTGTGGAAAATTGAAATGCATGTGAGCAAAGGTGTGTCTGAATGTGCGTGTGTGGACGTTTGTTAGAGCTCAAAAAGAACAGGCTTTGTCTTTAGATCTGGTCGCCTGTAGAAATATCACTGCCATTTGCCATTTTATCCTGGACCAGTGAGGCTCCAACAGAATCACTCATTGTGGATTCATTGAACAGATTAGATTAAAGACTGGAGTGGATGGAGCTGAGAACATGTGGATTCAAGAAGACGACTGTTAGACCAAAGTGCCAAAAATACTGGCCAACTTGATATCACACATTTGGTGATGTGTCAAAGAGCCCTTGTTTCTATGAAAAGTCTCCACCCTGGAGCTCAGTGTTGGTCACAGATCTTTGCCATCTCCCATGAGGCCAGACGGTATATGTCACTGCTATACTGAGAATGCTGGGTGGCATGGAAACGTTTTCCTCTCCTGCTTGTTTTCAAGCCTGAATAAGCTCTCAAAAGGGTTTTTCTTCTCTATCTTTGTATGTCTCATTGCACCACAGTAGAGCAAACATTACCAAGGTCATAGGTTCAATTCCCAGGAAATGTTTGGACTTTCTTGAATGCAATACAAGCTGCTTTGAGTAAAACCATTCGCACATTTCCGTACAAAAATGAATGCAGTTAAAAGCGCCTAGTTCAACTCTTCAATGCATAATTCAATCCTGGGATTAAGCGGCCATTGTGAATTCTTCTCTGGAATAAAATGCATAATGTAATCTCTGTAAAAAGTGTTATATAATGACCCTGCCACTGCAGTGACATTGACATAAGTGTAGACAGGAATTTTTGTGACTTGTTGAGACTTGTTGCATCTATAAATGAAAATAGATTAATGACTCGAAAAAAGGATCACAGCTCACCGCTAACATTTTATTTCCCCTCAAAAAAACTAAACAAAAAACAAGCAAATACTGTGCTCTGCGATCACAGATAATTCTGACTATTTTAATGCACAATCAGTTTTCATGAGTGGAAATAAAACTTGCACGAAAACACTCTTTGAAAATGCCTTGAACTAAACAGCCAGTATGCATAATTCCAAAAAATGGGAACACATGCAAAAAAATAAATACAGTAGATTTTGACGCAGTAATGCCTGTCAGTTCTAAAAGAGGCATCATTATTAGAGTGCTTTATAATTTCAAGCAGTGGTGTCTGTGTTTCTGTCACTGAATGTTTTGTTCTTCCTGTAGCTTGGCTCTGCCGTGGGGTGTGTGTGGAAGTGGAATCCGACAGGGAGGCAGTGATGGGGAAAGGCTTCAAATTGGCCTGTATCTCTTGCAAGATGAGAGGGGAAGTACCAGCCTTTGCCACAGTGGACTGGTGGTTCATGGCCAAAGGCGAGAGTGAATTTGTACACGTGAGAATGTGACCAAAGACCAGGCTTTGCTGTTTGACTTCACATTACTGAAGTCAAGCTGCACATGATGCATTACCTAAATGAATGTGCAATTGCTTTTTCAAATCTTTCTTTTGTCCAAGAGTTAGAGTACCTGCAATCAATGCAGTTATTTTTTCCATGGTAAAGAAAACAAACATCTAAACCTTAAAGCAGATCTAAAACAGTATCATGCATTTGCTATGACTCTCTTTGTGGTCAGAAGTGAATTACTGTACAACATTTTCAAAACGAACATTCCCGAGCGGAATCTGCAGACATTTTACAAGGCAGGCAGATTAATCCCTTTGCCATTACAACTACCAGAAAAGTACAGTGCCAACACACAAGCATTTCCAATGACATGCCATAGTCATTTGTGAGAGGCAGCATTTTATATTACTTGAATTATATTTATGCGATAATGAATGAGAAACATTACATAGCGTGAGGTATTTATTATATATACTTTATAATATTTTGTGATATTTAATATTTATAATTCCATTAAAAATGTGAAATTACTGGCATATTAAAAGTATTACAAAGCTAATTTTATGTCCTGCAGTTCTCACAGTTTCTGCACATTTTAACCTTTTTCTATGGCCTCTACAGAATACTGGATAAGGATTTATAACATAATTTAATATATAATTAAATTTCATAAATTATAAATAAATGTACTCAATTATATGTACTAGTGTCCAACAGAAACTATATTATCACTTTTGATTGTTACACTCTTATACTCTGTAAAATTATTCATGCAGATAAAACCAATATTACTGGACAACATTTTACAAGGAAATACTATTTCAGTCTTTCTTCTTCAAAATTACATATATAATTAAATATTCCTTTCTGTTATTTTTGTAAATATTTGTGGAATTCTAAAACTGATTTTACTCATTTATAGTCCATGACATTACATTTACAGCTTCTCCATGACTATCAAAGGGATAGTTTATCCAAAATGAAAATTCTGTCATCATTTACACACCATTGTTCCAAACCTGTGTGAATTTCTTTATTCTGTTGAACACAAAAGAAGATATTTTGAAGAATGTTGGTAACCAAACAGTAGCCTTTGACTTTGATAGAATATTTGTTCCATACGGTTTGGTTACTAACATTCAAAATATCTTCAAAATATCTATCTTTCATAGAGGAAAGAAACTCATACAGGTTTGGAACAACTAAATGACGGCCCAATTTCCCATCTCTTTTGTAGACAGGGGACAGTGTAGAGCAAAATACAGACCTTGTGTCTTTACACCAGCTATTTTAAGAGACACAAAATACTGTAGAATTTAAAAATGGCTGTTTTGGGTGCTGAATAAGTGCTGTGTCCTTCACAGCACTCTCAAAAGCTAATAAGAGCTCTTCTTTCTTACAATTAGATCTACAGTTATGCAAATATGTCAGGCTACATAATGGATGACCGCTTCGATGACCGCCTGGCCTGGAACGGCAGTAAAAAAACCAATGATGTGCAGGACGGCTCAATTTTCATACTTAACGTCACCTTCAATGACACCGGCACCTATCGATGTTTCTTCGACCGCACCCTTGTCTTCCGCAAATACAAGTACCGCACCGACACTACCAAGTTTATCGACATCAATGTAGTAGACAAAGGTATGTTCATTAAAGGGATACTCCACCCCAAATTGAAAATTTTGTCATTAATCACTGGGTTGTTCCAAACACGTAAAAGCTTTGTTCGTCTTCAGAACACAATTTAAGATATTTTGGATGAAAACCAAGAGGCTTGTGACTGTCCCATAGACTGCCAAGTAAATTACACTGTCAAGGTCCAGAAAAGTATGAAAGACATCTTCAGAACATTCCATCTGCCTTCAGTGGTTCAACTGTAACATTATGAAGCGATGAGAATACTTTTTGTACGCGACGAAAACAAAATGAATGACTTTATTCAACAGTTTGTCTCCTCTCTGTCTCTCTACATCACTGTAGCACCAGTGTACACTTTTCTGTGTCAGCCGTGACACAAGGATACGTTTTCTTTGTGTGTTTACACTTTGATTTGAATGAAAACCTGGTGCTACGGTGATGTGGAGAGACACAAATGAGAGAAACTGTTGAATAAAGTCGTTCTTTTTGTTGTCTTCGCTTACAAAAAGTATTCTCATGTAATTTACTTGGCAGTCTATGGGACAGTCACATGCCTCCCGGTTTTCATCAAAAAGGTCTTAATTGTGTTCCGAAGACGAACAAAGCTTTTACGGGTTTGGAATGACATGGGAACGACATGACAACATTTTATTTTAGGGTAGAGTATCTCTTTAAAACAGACAGTGGGAATAAGGAGATTTACACGAGATGACACAAATGCGAACAGATACAATCAATGTAAGGAGGTGACAACATCATTAGCCTGACAATATCTATTATCTATTATCAATGTCTTATTAACTCATATCTTTTATCTCGTTCACAAAGTGTAAGAATTGACCAATATAATTCCACCCCCTTACTATTATCAACTGGAGTTCCACAGGGTTCAATTTTAGGTCCAATTCTTTTTAGTTTATACATTAATGAGTTACCATCTTTGTGTAAGAACTGTGACACTTTGATGTATGCAGACGACACAGTTATTTTGGCCTATGGAAAATCTGCAGAGGAAGTTGCCTCTAAACTAACTGAGGCCATGTCATCGATTTCAATCTGGCTTGAACAATCCTGTCTGCAATTGAATATATCTAAAACAGTTACTATGTTTTTTTCTAAAAACAATATAAATATAGAACCTGACATTTTTATATCTGGAGAAAGGTTACAGGTCGTCACAGAATATAAATATTTAGGATTATATATAGATTCAAATCTCAATTTCAAAACTCACATCAAAAAAGTTAGTAATAGGATTAAGTTCAGTCTAGCGAATTTCAGATTCATTAGAGATTTCATGTCAACAGAAGCTGCTAAATTATATTTCTTTTCCATGATTTTATCCCACATAACATATTGTTTAATAAGCTGGTCTAATACTCACTCTACAACAATAAAACCATTAGAAAGATTATACAAACAAGCATTAAAAATACTGGATAAAAAACCATATCACTACCACCACTGTAGTATTCTGAGTAAATATCAGTTACTTACCTGGGATAATCTAATTAAATTCAAAAACATTTGTTTAATCTATAAAATTAGATATGGCTTAGCACCTCCTCCACTATGTGATTTTATACATTTTAGATCCAGTGAGGTTAGGGTAACTAGAGGGGCAGTGAGGGAAGACTGCATCATACCCCGGAGAAAAACAGCTTTTGGTCAGGCTGTCTTCTCCGTAAGAGCAGTTCAGCAATGGAACACAGTGCCGGCAACCATTAGAGAGTCCTCGTCCTTCTTTTCATTCAAAAAGAATGCAAAAAAATGGCTTGTAGAGAGCCAAATTTGTGGGCACTAATGCTTTTATGTGTGTATTTAAATATTCTATAATTTTTATATGAATTGTACTTATTAACCATAATGTGTTGTATGCAATTTTATTTTTATTATTGTGTGTGATTTCGTACTTGTGATTATTTTTAAAGGTTGCCTTGTTTAAATCTGGCTGGGGGACTACCGATGAAAATTAGCACTTTTGAGCTAACTCGGGTACATTTACATTGTTTTAATGTTTATTAATGTACACTGTCCCCTTTCAAATAAAGAAATTACAAATTACAACGCTGTGTCCGTAAAGATAGCTGAGTAAACCCTGAATAGAAACGTCAAAAACAAGGACACTGTCATTGCCTTTACACGGCCCTGAAAGCAAAGTGTTGTCACAGCAGCAGGAGCATCAAGGCTTTCATCATCATTGGGGTCCTTGACTCACCAATGCTTATCTGTTTGAAAGCAAGGATGTTATTTCCTTTTTTTTTAATATATATATATATATATAGGGGATTGATATAACAACATTATTATACTTTTTTTGTAATTACTTAAACTGCTCCAAACATCCCAGTGTGTTGTATATGGAAAATAATAAAATAAACTAAACATTTATTTATAATAAAATAAACAAATAGTAAATTACAAATTATTAAAGAAAATTGTGTATAAAACCATGTAAATAGTCAACGGTGTTGTTATTGTTGATTAAAACGGAATGAATTTATAAAATTTTGTTTTTGATAATTAAAATAAAGTTGAACAAAAAAAAATTATATATATATATATATATATATATATATATATATATATATATATATATATATATATATATAATTGGAAACTTTTAAATGGAAACTTTTAACAAAATTAATTTAGTAAACTACCTGAATTAAGTACTAAAACAACAAAAACTAAAATATAACAAAGTAAAAACTGAAATATAAAAACTAATAATAATGACAACTAACATTTAAACAATTTAAAATGGAAACTGAAAATATACAAATAATAGCCAATTGAAAAATATATATATAAAAACTATATTAATATATAACTAAAACTGGTAGTACAAGGAGAACAGGTTCTAACTGAAGCCTGTTCACACAAATAAAAATTTAATTGTGACTTGTTTTTTTCTTATAAAAATTTTGTATCACAATTTGGACTTTATCTCCCAAGTACCTTTTCTATTTTTGAGTTTAAAACAGGCTTCAAAAGGTTCAAATCTTCAAATCAATTTTAGACTGAGTTTGATAGCCAGTCATTACAAAGTAAGCATTGATGTCTTATTTTGTGTTTTAGGGGGAAGCATGTGCAGAGTATTTTGGACAAACACTTTCAACTATTAATACAATGCATAATAAACAGCCAAATGATCACCTTGTAATTTTCTGTTGTTGATGCATTCAAAATCAGCTTCTGAGGAATCTGAGGAGTCACATGTCTGCTTTGATGCTTCTGCTGACAACATCTCATATTTGCTGACGGTGTTAAATCAATCAAAAGTAGTTTGATAAGGGATTTTGGTCTATATGATAGTGTGAAGTTTATAAAAGAGCCTAATATAGATTTCTGAACTGAATTTGATTTTTTTCCTCACTCACTTCAGCTACACGTGGAATGGCATCCATCTCTTCTGAGATCATAATGTACGTGTCCCTCATCGTGTTGCAGTCATGGCTGTTTGTGGAGATGGTCTACTGTTACAGGACGATCGCAGCAGCTGAAAAAACACAGAGAGCGAGCACGTGAGTTGCATGTCTTCAGTTGTTTGCAAACTTACTGGAGTGCATGGAGGTACACTCCATGGAACCTTTAAATTCCACAAAAGATTATTTCATGGAAAAAAGGTTCTTTAGTATCATTATTTTTAAAATAATGATACAAAAATTTCAATCTGGCCATCCAAGATGTAGCTGTAGAATCTGAGAATTGTAGCATTACATCACTTGCTCACCAATGGATCCTCTGCAATGAATGGGTGCCGTCAGAATGAGAGTCCAAACAGCTGATAAAAACATCACAATAATCCATCAGGCCATCCATAATGCATCTGTTATTATCTTGTGAAGTGGAAAGCAGGTTTCAATAAAAAATAAATAAAAAAAACATTCAAATTTCGCCTTTAGTTTTCACTGCTTTCTTCCTTCGAAACCATATTTCCCTTAATCCCAAACTGATCTCTATTTTTCTACAAGATGCTGTTCTCAAGACCTTCACCTTTCTTCATTAATTTTCTTTCCCTCCTTCCGTTCTCTATGGGCGGAATATTAAGCCATAACATCGGAGAACAAAGATAATTGTGCAGGTGTAGAGGTGACAGAATAACACAGGTGGGTTAGTTAAATGTAACGCTGATGGTCACGTCTGGAATTTTTGCATTCCAAGCCTGTTAAACAATCTGCCTTTTGTCTTATTTCAGGTCCAAAAAAAGTCTCAAGCCAAAAGCTTGAAGCTCCGTCACTCATGGCCTCCTCCGTCACCCTCACCAGCTCTCTGTGAAACCGCAGGACTGCTGTTTTGACGCTTGTGTACGACTGACAGAACCACCATTCTAAACCATCGGAAACACACAGTCACACATTACAGCAAAAGGAAATGTTTTGTTCAAGGTTAACAAATTAATGATGCATTCATTGGTTCAAGCATGAATCTGGAACACTGAACATGACTCGTACATACCTCTCTAATGACTCAGCTTTACATGCGATAAAAATAAGTCTACTGATCCAGAGGACATCACAAATATTGTTCAAAGAATTCTTTAAAAAACGATCATGGTTTCCACAAAAATATTAAGTAGCAAAAACTAGTAGTTTTCAACATTAAAAAAAATTAACACCAACAACAGATAATAAATGAGCATATAAAATCACAAACATACCAACTTCCCCACTGCTCAGGAAAAACAGAATTATCCAATCAGTAATAAAAACACAATCTTACAGTTTTGGCTTTTTTTTATTATACATTTGTGACCGTCGCAAGTCATCTTTACAATTGTGTCTATACAATACATGCCACCTTCACTCTCTCCCTTCCTGACCCGAATAAATAGCACACACTATCATCACTCAGAGCAAGGGCTTTGCACAGCAGCGCCCGCAGACAGACAGACAGACAGACACACTCTGATAACACACTCAGAGGAGCGAGAGATCACAAATACAGAGACAGAAATGAAATGGCTGGACAGGGGACATCAGTAACAGACAGTCCAAATGAAACTAAAGAAATAAAAGGATAAAAAAATCAGTAACAGACAGTCCAAATGAAACTAAAGAAATAAAAGGATAAAAAAAATCAGTAACAGACAGTCCAAATGAAAATAAAGAAACAAAAGGACAAAAAAAATCCAACTCATAGCACCTAGAACATGCACATCGTACTTCACATTAAAATCAATCCTTTTTTTTTTTTTTTTTTTTTTGAATTGTGACATTGGTTTTATTTCAATTCCATTACTGAGGATAATTAATAAATTATTTATACAGTATTTGATAGAATTTGTTTTATGGTTTTGCATTGCTTATTTTAATGTAAAAGAATTGTCTGCACAGGACAATAGACCACAGCCATAGACCAAAAATTATTGAATAAAAATTAAATAAAAATGATGAGGGGTGCTTAATTGTCATAAAAATACCACACTGCAAAAAAAAAAAAAAAGAAAAAGAAATAAAAGGCCTCCTGACCTTGAGTTCTGGTTGGTCCCAAACATCCAGCCTGAGGAACGACTGAGGTTCTGAGAAGATCTGTGTGCACATCAGCTGCTCAAGCTAATAGTGACCCTGAACAGTTCAAGTTTGATTCCAGTGAAACTCGACAAGTTTCTCGACACCTCAACTACACAAACCAGCTCCTTTCACTCCCAAGTCATAAATACACAGGGATTTAAAACAAAAATAACAACTAAAACATTAGGGAGAAAGAAGAAATGGTTAAAATTTGTAAAACATTCTTCACTCTGGTACTCTACCCTAAGTAAAAGTTTGACTCTTTACATTCTTTCTTATAGATTTTAATTGTCCATTACAATTTTTCCACATGATTATTGCTAAAATGGGAATTCATATTCATATCACTCGTTCCACCCATTTCTACACTGGTCCTTGTTTGAGCAGAAACACAATGACGTTAAACTTTAATTCAAGTCTATTAAATAAATACTGAAATGGTCTGACACACTTTAAACGAGTTTCAGTAACAGTTCTGAAATCAGTACAGAAACTTAAGAAAAAACGTACATTTCTCTCCCATGATGACATAAAAATAACATTCGTGAAATGACAGTCGGAGGTTCCCTCTTTAAATTCTTTAGCGGATCTTTCCTCTTTATTGAAAGGTCCATGATGAAATTCAGTACGGACCAAACGGCTCAAGATGCAGCACAGCTGTAAGTCACAGACGCTCCCGTACATGTGTTATTATTGCTTCAGACCCAGAGTTCACGGTTTTATGATTGATAAAAGAGTTGGATGTGTTTTCTACAGCTAGTATAAAGTCCTGTAGCTGCTGCTGAGACACAAGGGTGAGCTAGAAGATACTCACATCAATCCCAACATTAATGTCACTGAGTTGAACACCGTGTCCCTTCTGTGATTTGGCCCCTCGTGGACGGCTATGTAATGTCACGGTAGGGTGAAGGGGTTACCGTACGCTCTCACTGATCCGTCAGAGTTTCTGGTTCTGATTCAGACTCCTCCTGCACCTCAGGTGGGATCATTCCTCTGTGGAGCTTCTCCAGAGACTGTTTCATCTTCAAGAGAGAGGACACAACAACAACAAATCAAACTAGCCTTTTTCCTTTTTTTTTGCAGTTTTCAGGGAGAAAAACTGGCCTTCCGCTGAAATCCAGCTTGGCCAGACTAGAAAACCATCTTCAAAAAGTTTAGAAGTCCAGCAAATCAGCTCAGTGTGGTTTATGCTTTTTCAGCAGGACCTTGAGATTGTTTTTAGAAAATCCAATCAAAATGGAATATCTTTCTCTCTGTTACAAGCATAAAAACAATAATCAAAGTAGTAGAAGACGATTAAATTACATGAAATTCTGAAATAAAATAAAGCATATTATAATGTCTTACAAGAAATTGGATTTTTAGAGTTCATTAAGTAAATCAAATATATCTGCATTCTTCTTGAAATTAAAAAATAAAGTATTTAAGTGTTTATATATAAAATTTCAAAACAAAATGATGTATCTGTCATTAATTTTTTTCAAGTATATTAATTTACTAGGTTACAATTATGAATAATAATGAAAGAAAATTCAACTTTGTTGGGCAGAAGAGATTTCTGTCAAAGAATCCTCAATTGTTTTCATTGTGACTCAATTTACTGTTCCAAAAACAAAAGAATCCTTTTTTTTACCTCTGAAATGTCTTTTACTTCATGCAATATTAGCTCAAATCAATCACTGCTTAATATTGGGTTTCATTTGGAAATACACTAAAACTTTCACATGTTACTCTGGAATGCTTTATTCTGATTGGTCAATCACAGCATTTTCCAGGCTAATATTTGTATATCCGATTGAAAAACTGTGCTAGTTTGATGTTTCTAATCACTTCAATAAATATATCATAGTCACTTATTTACATATTTGTTAAAAAGGGGGATAAATGTAAAGCATGACCAAAAATGACAGACATAATCCCTTAGTAAATGCACCACAAAATTTATTTTGTGTTGACTTTAATGTGTAAAAGAGTACCTAATACTGAGAAACATCAAGTGTTGCTGGTCATCTGATCTATTCTGCTCATGTTTTCTAGTCGCATTGTTCTGATTCAATACAGAAGTATAGAAAAAGCATGCACTTCCAAATCAAAATGGACACAATTTCACAAAATGACTAAATATTGACAAACTTAGTGACAGACTAAGAAGTTATTACTTCTATCTTGTTTTCAGCAAATGCAGATTTTCGACTGCTTGATGGAGACATCTTAAGTTGAGCTCAGGAACACACCTGATCCAGAAGTGTGACAGAAGATTGTAGGATCTGCTGCCATTTGTTCATCTGGGCCTGGTGGAACTGCCTCTGGAGCTGCAGGACCTGCGCCCATTCTCCTGCTGTCTGCGGCAGAGGACTGCACAGAGAAACAGTCCAGAATCAGGAATCAGAATCAGAATCGTGTGTGTACAGCCACTCATTTTGACCATGTACCTGTCAGTTAAAGAGTACGAGTGCCAGGTCTCCAGTGTGTGCGCGGCCCGCTCAAGCGCCCAGAGTTTGTAGAAGAGCATCATGTTCAGAGCCACCAGAACGACCAGACTGGAGGAAGAACAGAGATTTCAATATAGCCTTCTATACTTGATGGTGCAATATCAATGGTGAACAAGTGTGTGCGCGTTTTTCTTGAAGCACAGACAGAAGCTCTACCTGACACAGATCCTACATGCAGGAGGAAGCGAGGAAATTAAGATGAGAGAGAGAGAGAGAGGATCAGCAAGGAGACATATTAGTACACGAAAGAAGGGAGAAACAGAAGAAGAGACACTCCTTACATGTTGGTGTTATTTTAAACGGGGTCTTAAGTATTGCACAGAAAATAGGAAGTATGTTAAAAGGGATAGTTAACTTACATTTATATTTGTTATGAGGACCAGTAAAAGATTAATTCACATTGACCTTATAACTAAACGTTATCAAAAGTGTTGTCCAATGAGGCACTCATTATGGTATGCTCTGCTCTTCAGAAATTGGAGATGAGTGTAACGTGCAGAAAAAGAAGCCACCACTCTATTGATGACTATCTGGCGGTCTCAATCAGCTTAGTTCATCTTGTTTGTGTTAATGCTGACATTACAAATGCACAAAGAGTATTATTTACAGACTGCCAAAGATGAAAACACTCACATGAAGCTCACAATGAGCAGGATGGTGGAGATGCTATTGTTGTTGTTGCCGGATCCGCGCCACCTCATCCCTAATTTCACATACTGAGCACCTGAAAAAAAAAACAGAAAAATGACTCATTAGCAGGCGTGTGATCAGATTAGGACAAAAAAATAAAGAAAACCTGAATTATATATTACATAAAATTATATTATTACTGAACACTTAAAAAACATGTTACTATTGCAATATGAATAGTGTAATGTTAAATTTGTTTTATTTCTTTATTTTATCAAAATGATTTAATAATATTAATAATAATAAATGGTATTATTTATTTTACAGGACAACAGTACAATTACAATAGTAAAACTCAAAGCAAAATATTTATTATTTAAAATTAATAATTTAAAAGGAAAACCTAAATTATTACTCAAAATTACTTTTACTTTCCTAAATTATATAATTATTAATTATAAAATATCAATAGAGACATACTATTACTATTAAATTATTTAATGATATTATTTTTACAAATCAAATATATATTATTATTGTGTACTGTACTGTAAAATAAAAATGAGCATTTAATAATAATATAATTTATTTTACAAAGCAACAGTAATTGAACTGCTTAAGCTAATGGCTGTCTTAATTTCTTGCTTTTTTATGTAATTCATGTTATTCACATGGGTCATACTTCAGTCAGAAATGACTGAAATCTGCATAAATATGGAAAAATCACATCCCTGATTAGTCCAGTCAAAGCAATTCCGCATTCCACCACTAGATGTCAACACATTCCACATGGTAGTTTAAAGCAGACATGATGAAATTCAGTTCTGGTGCTCCCCTGCATCAACTGACTCACCAGCTTCCCCCCTTTCACGCTCATCTCCAATTCCTCGGTCGCCCCGCTCCCCGCCTCCTCCTCCCGCTCCGTCCCGTTCTCTCTCCCGCTCTCCTGCTCGTCTGGGACAGTTGCGTTTGCGTCTGCGCAGGCCGGGCGGAGTCTTGGCGGAGTCCGCAGATGGCATGTCCCCAGGGCTCACAACAGAAACATCCGACTGCAACAGCGTTTCCAGCTTACACACCTCCATCTCTGACCAGGAACACGGGATCGTTTTTAGCACCAATGTCACAGTCAAGGTTTGCACTGAGACGAAAACCTACTCACCCATGTGTCTGTAATACTCTTCAATGCCGCTCCAAGTGTTCTTCTCTATAAGAGCTTTCACAAGACTCCACGGCTGCTTCCTGTAGCAGATATCAGACGAGACCCTGCAGACACACACACAATGGCTCCCTCAGCTGTGTTTGCCTTTGAAGCACAACAATACGTGAATAACAATGGGCAGGAAGTTGTACCTGAGGCGGCTCTTGTGCTTGTTGACAGAGGTGAGGCAGTATCTGTGTAATGTGTAGAAGTAGTCCTGGTAGGGAATGCCTGAGGTTATGACCTCCGAGTCCACCACGTAACACTCCCCCCGGGTGCTGCTCTTGTGGAGAGTCTGGACAGCATGATAAAAACACACAGTTCTGGGTTCACTACAAGCTTTGTTGACAGCATGTGCTACATTCTAACATTCATTTATAATTTATAAGAACAAATTGTTTACATTAATGCACTTACTAAGGAAGTTTCTAGCATTTGGGAATATGTTATTTGAGCTGTAAAGGTGGATAAACTGTCATTTTAGTGGTGGAACTGCTGTTCTAGGTGGAGGAACGTCTAGTTATACGTAAACCGTGTAAATTGGTTAGCATTAATTAATATTAACTAGTGCTGAATGTTTAAAAAAAAAAAAAAAATCGAAAGCACAATATGGCTTATTGTGATTATCAAATGACAAAGACTGCGATTTAATTTAAAAACAAGAAAAAGGAGAAGATTTTAGGGCTCTCTGCTGTTTTTCAGTATATTAAAAAAAATTGTGGTTTAATGTATGCAAAACAAGAAATTAAATCAGCCATTCTCCAGCTGTACTGTTACATTAAACAATAATAATTATTATTATAATATAATTTTTCTTAAATATATATATCTTTTAATGAAATAGTATGAAAATAGTAATTTCTTGTTTTGTATACTTACTAATAATAATAATAAGTTATTAAATATAATAATAATAATAATAACAATAATAATAATAATAATAAATCAACAAAATTTTATAGTCGAATTGATATACAATAAAACTTTTGGATGAACTGTGCAGCTCTCCTAACATGAACAGAAAACATGTCACTTAAAAGAAATTATACAATTGTATTAAAAAAGTAGTGATATTTCTTATTTTGTTTTATTAATTAATAAATTATATAATTACTATATCTAGTCATACTGATATATAATTAATTTTTGAACACATTGTGAAGTTCTACAAACAAACACAGCAAACCTGGATCTCTTTAAAAATGTCATTTTAAACTGCAAGTATACGTATGCATAATATATATGAAGGATCAGGGATAACATTTTACTTACAAATAGTTCTTTTTAAATGTGAATCATTTATTATGTGTTATCAGAGAGGACAGCTCACCTAAAAATGAAAATTGTCACCATTTACTCACAGCACATCATTCCAAACCTATATAACTAACTTACTACAGTGAGACACAAAAACTGTTTATGTATTATTATTTAGTTAAATAAAAAATGGACAGGTTTAGAACAACATGATGGTGAGTAAACAATGACAAAATTCTAATTTTTCTGTGAAATAACACTTTAATAAGAATGAAGGTGATTGAGGAACAGCTCAGATAAAAAGAAAGCAAAAGATTGGTGTGGACCCACCTGTGTTTCCACCACAGGAGCAGTTTTTGGGCCCAGTGGGTTGTTGATGGCGATGGTGTAACTCAAAACTCTACTGCTGTTCCCACTGCTGCTGTCCTGCTGCCACTCGTGCACAGAGAGATCTGAACCAGTCGCACGAGAGAGAGAGAGAGAGCAGAAAGAGGAAAAGAACAGTTAGAGGAGGATGGGGATGATTACAGTCAGAGCACTTGCAGGGGCACGGGGAAGGGGGCAATTATCCATGCAAAAAAACAAAGACAAAGAGCTCAGCACTAGAAAAAAAACACTTCTCAAACTGTGCCATCCAGGCTACCATTGCTTTATCTACCATGAATATCTTCAACATTATTTGCTGTACAAAGCAGATAAAGTTACCAAGGAAAAAAAGAATGAGGCTATGGCATTTTATGCTAAAGAACACAGCGAAACCAAATAGTCAAGTTCTCATTATCTGCCCAAAGGCCGCCTATAGGACACACAGCATGTGAGAGCAAAAGGGAGGGGAAAGAGGACACGTTAGATCTGAAAGCTAAAGGAAATAACAACACAGCAGAAACCAGCCATGCATAGAACAGTCGGCAACACAGGACTCCGGTCCACTAGGGGCAGTATTTTAAGTATGCTGAAGGGAACCAGAAGAAAATGTAAAATTCAACAATGTAGGAGTAGCTAAACTGACCAGTGAAGTGACGCTGTGAGAAGAGGTGCTGTATGAAGTGAGTGTCTGAGAACAGAAGGTCGTGGAGCTTGTCCACGCTCATGCGAACCACTGTGTTGATATGCAGCCGGCCTCTGAGATCCGTACAGAAGGACTCCACCTCACCTGTGGAGATTAAACACAACTCCTTATCAAGGATATAGCTATTTGACACATATTTACCTTCTCTAAAGGTTTCAAATCTTTCAGTTTTAATCTGAGAAAGTAAGGTTGCAGTTTGTTGTGAGAAACAAGGAGGATATACAAGCCCTTACTCTCTTCCTGAGTGTCAGAGGAGTTGCTGGGGTCAGTTGGGAGCTCTTCATCATTGGTGATATCCAGTGACGAGAGGTTTCCCAGGCTGTGTGGGACAGTGGGAAGAGACTGAAGTGACTGATTGACCGATTCTGACTGGCTGTCCCCGTCTTCTTCCATAATCTATAAAAATAATAAACACTCTTAAACCAGTGTTATCATCCAAGTGTCTAAATTGTTTTCATTAATTGAAATATAGCTGAAAAATGTATATAAATGAAATAAAAAAATAATAATAATACCTTTGAAATGTTGCTATAGCATGACTTTTTTTTGAAAATTGTTTCAAGTTGAATTACTAAAATTACTAAAGCTGAAAAATTCAAGCTAAGTATAAATATTTGAAAACTATTAACTAATACACAAATAAAAACTAAATCGCATAAAATTATTACTAGAACTTAAACTAGCATGAAAATTAAAATATAAAGTAAATTAAAAGCTATTCACATATTAAAACAAATAAAATGCTATTATAAAATATCAATAAATACTATAGTAGTACATAAAAAAAAAAAAAACACCTTAAAGTCATAGACTTACAAATGATACATCACAATAAAAAGTACATAATGCCATTTAAAACTTGTAAAAGCCTAAAATACATGACCAGAAGTGGAAATATATGCTCTGATAATGTTTTAATTTGATTATGATTATTTACTAAATCAGGATTATTATATAAAGACATTCACTAATAAATTATTAAGATATTAATCATTAGTAATCAGATTGATGAACTGACTTAAAATAATAATTTTCAGTGCAATCATCTATATGACTTGCAAGCAAGTATTACTCATGCAGAGTACACATGCAGCATATTTCTAAAATATTTTATATCAGACAATAACCCAATGAGTCCCAGTTTATCATGGGTTTTGCACCCTTTTTGAAATCTTCCATTGTAATGTTCTTTGAGCATAACGAGTCTGGTAGGTATTTCACAGTTAGTTGCTGCTTACGGTTGAGGACGGGGCAGCTCCAGTGTTTGTAGAGGGTGGCAATGAGCTTTGGGAGCTGGGTGGACTGGGCTCAGGTTCGATGCTGGCCCGGGTAGATGGCACCTCCACAGGCAGGCAGGAAGTGGAAGAGAAGCATGGAGGTGAAGATCCTAAAGCGCAGGGAAGAACGGAGGCAGATGAGGGTGGAGAGGAGGCCATCGGAGCCACTGGCACTGAACCCAGATCCAGCAGGTCAGTGACGGAGACCGGCTCATCGCCTGGCCTACAAGACACAAACAGATAGATGTAAGTGTCAGGGTTGTCATAGTCTAATGCAGTAAGCAAAGAAACTTCTATAAGCCTTTATAAATAAATAAAAATATTAAAATTATATATTATGGCCATTTTGACCTAAAAATTTAAATAAAATAGATGGATAGAGGTACACATTCAGCTTTCGCAACATTTGTTGTTTCCTTGTGTACTAACACAAACTGAATAAAATATAGATCTGTCTGTCCTTTTGGTAAATTTTATAAATATGTAAATTCTAGTAATGTAAATAATGTGGACATTTTTAACCAAAAGCTAAAAATAAAAAAAAACAACACCTTCTGTCTGTCCTGGTGTTCTAAGGTAAATTTAAATAAAACTTATAAGTAAGTTGAAATACTTGAAATGTAATGCTTATAATATGGCCTTCTTGAACTAAAAATAAAATGAATATAGATAGATGGAAAGTACAGGGTACAATGTATATACACCTTCTGTGAAAACAGATACAGGTGCACAGTAACTTTCTGTCTGTCCTTGTGTTCTAAGGTACTTTTTTTTAAATCTCATAAACAGATTCCTCTCAGTGTGGACTCACAGCAGGCCGTTCATATGTTCAGCAGTAGGGGAGACGTAGTCATCATCTTCACTAGTGAGCCCCAGCTCAGTGCCGTAACACTGGTGAACGATGTGCCAAAGCTCTTTTGGAGACAGAGTCTGTGAAGGAGAAACAAAAGAAACAGAAACCTCAGTGCGGGGCACTTCCAGACTAAAGCCTGCTTTAACCCCACCTCTGTGAGGCAGCAGAGGTAATGACACAGTATTAAAAACTTTAAAGTAGAATTTTATGACATCAATCAGTTTGTTAAAGCTATTAGTTATTAGTGTAATAAGGTAAAAAAAAGCATAACAGAAAATTGATTGAAATAGTACAATGTTAAAAAAAAAAAGTTTTAATTTTAACTGTAAAACACTAACAATTCGACAGTAAAAAATGGCTAACAGTAAGTCTCTTATTCTAATGTATATATGGTGAAAAAACAATAAATAAATAAAAAATTACAATGTTTAACTGTAAAATGTGTTTCGATTTTTGCTGTATTTTTAGATAATTATTCTGGCAACCACACCTGCCAGTTTTTTTCTATAAAAACGACAAGATTTTTTTATTAGTTATTTGTATTTGTATTTTTATTGCAGATGGACAATATTCCCACTGACTCTATTTAGCGTTTTAACCAAGGTCACTGCAATGCAAAATGAAACTATATTTTTTATTAAAACCACAAGAAAAAAATGTAGCAAACGTAGCAGCTTTATATTAGAGTTCAGTTCTAACAGACAGGCTTACAGAAGATGGTGTATCTGTGCATTGCAATGCATCTGTAGTCACCACCTGCATCTTGCCAAGTGCTAATTATCATGGACAATCGCCAAGCAATCTTGTTCGCCTGCCAGATTAATTTGTCTACACACCAACAAATACACAATACTGATTCTGACAGGAGACTTCAGATGGTTGTGTCTTTTATAAAGATATAAAGTGCACTGTCAATAGTGCGATTCTCACCTTATCCATCAGTGCATTCTGCCATAGTCTGAAGATCATCATGAAGCTGCGATCCCTCGCCCCAAATGATGTAAAGAAGTGCTGACGAATGCAAGACCGGATTTTAATCCAAGGCAGAGTATTTATTGTCTTAGGAGGTTCAAAATGCAGCTAACAAAAGAAATCCATTAATGGTAATTTTAGCAAGCATATCCGATGTCTGCAGTGCGGTACCTTCTCGTGTTCAGTGCTAATTTGGATGGCGTTGGGGATGAGCTTGGCCGTCTTCTCCTTGGTCAGACTGGTCACATCTTTCAGCAGTATGGTTATCTGGTGATATATAGAGATTTATAAATAATGGGCTAAACCAAATGTTGCACAAGTAAACAAATTAATATCTTAGATCTATCATAACAATGTTTTTGGTCAATAATAAATTAATACTTTTATTCAGCAATGGGTGTATTAAACTGATAAAAAGAGACATATTTTAAATCATTTGTTCCAATTTCTATTTCAAAAACATTCTGTTTTTTTTTTAAATCTTTTAATCAAAGAATCCTTTTTTTTTTTTTTTTAAAGTAATGTTTTCAAAATTGATGATAATTAAAAACATTTCTTATACAGCCAATCGGCATATTAGAATGCTTTTTGAGTAATGGCTGCTGAAAATTCACAGAAATAAATTATATTTTAAAATAGAAGTAATAACATCAAACTGTAATCATATTTCACTATATTCCTGTTTTTACTGTATTTTTAGAACAAATAAATGCCTTCGTGAGCTTAAGAGACTTTCAAAAACAAAAACTTTACAGCTCACAAACCTTTTAAAAAATAGCATGTAATGTATGCTACACTTATTTAATTATTATTAACGCAATTATTAAAAAATTATTCAATTACATGCACCTACAGTATACTAATACACCTACTAACAGATTAGGAAATTCATTGTTGATTATTGTCAATACTGATCATTATTGATGAGTTGTTGCAGCAAAACTCAATGTTTTCAGTAATTACCGTAGTCTCCCATCGAAAGATATTACTATAGAAGCAGAGCCAGTTCTCCGACAGGTAGAGGCGTCCCTGGAGCAGAATGTCTCTCTGCAGTGCACATGAGTAGTCTAGATAAAAAACAACATATAATAAACACAACCAGAAGCCATGTGATCATCACATGGTGCTGAACTTAAAATAAGATCACTCATTATTCATTGGCTTTACTCATGAAGTAGT
Organism: Carassius auratus; assembly: GCF_003368295.1. Classification (NCBI taxonomy): domain Eukaryota; kingdom Metazoa; phylum Chordata; class Actinopteri; order Cypriniformes; family Cyprinidae; genus Carassius; species Carassius auratus. The sequence goes on along the minus strand of NC_039258.1, from coordinate 5,762,353 downwards.
GACGCTCACCCACTATGAGACGCTCTGTATCAGGAAGCTTTTTAAAGAGTTTACGAAAGTCTTCATTCCTCTGTTTGTATGTTGGGCTGAGAACCTGTACATCAGAGAGAGATGTGAGTGGAATAAAACTGCACTGTAGTCAAAAGCTAAAACGCTGAGGTGTGAACTTCCCAAGACCCCAGGATACTTACATTATACCAGCTCTGCATTTTCTGAAACGAAGAAGAGAACACACAATGAATGTACTACATAAACATGTCAACTACTTACTTTCTTAACACACATTCTTGGCCTTATTAAGCATAATTCATCAGTGCATTTTATTCCATTAATTAAATAACTAATAGATGTTTTAACCAGCAGATGCTGCCTGATTTCAGGACTTTGACTACAAACTTGCAGTATATGTACTGCAGATTTCATGCCCAATCAATGCCTGACGTACACTACTGGTCAAAACTCAGATGTTGAGTTTTTTTGTCTTTCTGAGAAAAGTATCTTATGCTCACCAAGGCTGCATTTAATGGTTTAAAATAGAGAACATAATTATTATATTGTTAAATATTATTACAATTCATTAAAAAAAACTAATAAATAATTTATAAAATAACATTTCTATTGAAACACATTATAAAGCTGAAATTTGAGCAAAACAAAAACTCCTGTCTTCAATGTCACATGATCCTTCAAAAAACATTCTAATATTGCTTCTAAAGAAACATTTCCATTATAACCAATGCTGGAAACAGTCGTGCTGCTTAATATTTCTTAATATTCAGCTTTCCCCATCACAGGAATAAATAATAAATGTAATTATATATTTACCGTAAATAGAAATGTTTCTTTAATTATAATACTATTTCCCAATATTGCACCATGTTATCTTTCAGAAAAATTTCTTAAGAAATGTTTGCAACACTAGCATTCCTCCTGCCTTATTCCTTCAGAATACAGCAATACAGTGCTCAGTATGTGGGTGGAAGAGCAAGCGCTCGTCATATCAGACATCGAGATGATGTCCAGACATCTGGATGTGTGACGACCATCAACCAATCTCCCCAGCCTGAGAACACGGCTTACCTTGGCATTGCGGGTGAAGTGTCGGGCCGAGAGCGGGTAGGAGGAGGTGGATGAGGAAGGAGTAGGAAGCAAGGGGCTCTCTGAACCCCCAGCGCTTCTGTCCCCGCCTGTCTCCCCTTCGCTGGCTCTGCCTCCCAGCACACGGCGGCGCAGGTAGGGCGAGCTACCGGGAGTACTGCGTGGAGAATTACTGGCTGTACTGCAGGCGGAGGAGAAGTAAGGTCAGAGAAGAGACACAGACAGACAATCATCTGGTATTTCAGGACCGTGTTCCAACCGCCCTAAAAGGGCAACTGGATCATGCACAAGGAAACGACAGAAAGGACCAGGTTTATCCACTATTTACCAAACAGCATGTATTGATTACAACTAACTGATTCTGGTTTACAACATACAGTATGCAAGTTAAGGAGCAAGATATTTGAAACCACAATCAAGCTGATATACTGAAGAATTTCAGCTAGCACACCTAAAAAAAACCCTGAAATAACGTTCTGGATGGGTCCTATAGTTTAAGTTCAGGTCGAAGCCCAATGATACAGAACATATTTATATGAATAACAATAGTTCCCATAGTATCATTCCATTCCTGTTTCAGTCAAAAAGGTGACAACACAGATAGAGGCTTCTGTACACAAACACAAAGCCTTTTCTGTTCCCCAACATTTGATCAGTCTGATGAGACGTTTAAATGCCAGACATATGAGACCTGTTTAGTCAAAGGAAGTGCTAATAGTGGCTTTAAGGCATGTGAAATCAATCCTTAATACCAGTTGTTCTTACTATGGTTGGATGATACAGCAAAAACAGATAAATATATATCTAAACACTTTGTATGAAATGACTCAAAGAGATAGTTTTTTCCATGTCGTCATGTGGATTCACAATGTTTAAGATCAAATAATCAAGTTATATTTTACAGGAAATGACCAATAAATACCAGGAAAAATAATGATTAATCAATAATTTCCATTCACATGCATCAATATAACAATATGCACTAATAAACAGCAATGGTAACCTACAGATATCTTACAAAAACAGGCCTATATGAAAACTGGTTTCGTCTTTAAAAGAAAGCCTCAAAACAAGAAATGATCACAAAACAAATGATTTTAACATTTAGGGAATATGATCGTGGTCAAATAAGCATTCAATTGTAAAGAATATATTGCACATCTTTAATAAATCACCCAGTACCATTTGCTACTACACAATAGAGACTGCAAACCATCAAAGGCTACAACATTAATGGAAATCAACTAATGTCAGGATTACATTTGAAATACCTAAAAAAAAAAGTATTCTTATTTGATTTATCACAAGTTTTCCTGTATGTAATGCATTCGGGTGGATGAGATCAGTCAGTTTGAACTGAACGTTCAGTGCAAGAAAGGTCTGAAACTATCCTGCAAAACACCATACAAATACGTAATAGACAGTCACACTTCAGGACATCGATTAGACACGCCTGCTGCAAGATGAGAACATGAAGAGTCAGAGAAGACAATGGTGTAACAACAGACCCCTACTAAAAAAAGCACTGCAGCAGTTTGCAAGGAGGTAACCAAATATCCAAATTAGGGAGAAACCGAATGTAACATTTTTAAATCACAAATTGAAAAAATTGTTCAAGATAGAATATTGTGTCACAGAAATGTATAGCAAAAGATAACTCTTGACAGATAAATAATCCAGTTTAATTTAACTTCTCTTCATCAAATCTTGTATAAGGTCTTATTGATTACTGTACTTTATCTTTAACAACTTTGGCCTCTGCCTGTTCATAACTGCTTGGATCCCAGTCTCACGTTGTTTTGGTAACGAATGGAATGGGGGGGGGGGGGTATCAGAGTCTCCAAGGTAACACAGCAGGATCATCAAAACACATTTCTCACTTTTTGCTCTAGTGGCTTCAAATATGAAATCTAAGCAACCAAAAGTAATGAGCAGGTATAAATTATTTTATATGTCAGCAAAACCAGTCACACAGATCCTAACAAAAGCGAAAGAGCAGTAAAACAGCATGCAATCCCAAAAATATCCTAACAACAGCCAGAATACATGCCATTTTGGCATTCTATACTAAGGTTTAAGAGTAACATTTTTTTAACAGCAAGACTCATTTTAAAGCAATTTACTGATGGAAAACCCAATTTAAGTGAACTTGTTCTTTCGTTCTGATGAACCGATTCAAAAAAACGATTCAGTTATTCTATTGCGTCATGAAGAACATCGCAAATGTTCTTTATTGACAGCCACTTTGTTTCTTACGCTTGTTGATAAAATTGTCATTTAATCAAATAATAAATCAGATTGATTAAATTTCATCAGAGAACATTACATTTGTTAATAAAGCATTGTTGGTACATTATTTTAATCCTCGTCGCTTTACTCCATCAACTCACTCATCGATTCTCGACACATCACGAATCGGACAAGTGTTCTCAGCTCAATGAAACGGAGTTGTTGACTCGAGGACCGCTAGAAACTAAACAGGTGAACGAATCGTTCGGTCCGACTTGAACCGGTTCGATCGATTCATTCAAAAGATTCGAATCGGAGATCGCTACAGCAAATGTCAACAGAATGAACGGGCGATCTAATACTGAAGCCAAAAAATACTAATGCCGCGAGCTTCAGCTGCTGATATCTTCACAGCGTAAACCAATGCAAATGTGGGAAAAGTGCATGGATTTTTGTCATTTTAAATTAAATAAAGGCGTAACGAAGATGGGATTTGCATGCAGAACTAGCAAAATGTAAAACTACAGCACGCGCCAATCAGATCCTCAATGCTGAACGTGCATTTGTGCACACCGGGATAGACCACACACACATAATGTCGATGTCATCAGTGCGGTTTAGGGATCCAATCGCAGTTGCATGCGTGTTAATACCTTAACAACCTACTACTGCACTGTGATGCAACGATTTATGATAAAAATGAACGGTTGAACAACATTAGCATACGCTTTGCAGAAACAACATTATACATGCATTGCATAAAAAAACTAACGCATTTGCTACTTACTCGAACATGTCATTGGGTGTTTTCTCAGTTCAATGCGTGATGCCCACGTTTATTTTAAAGTAGCCTCTCAATATGGCACTGCGCCGACACAACAGACGTTACATTCAGATTAACTAGCCGAATGCATTAGAGACGCTGCGCCCTCTGTTTATCCGCAGCCCGTTCTAGTCCAAAAGAACGCGATCGTTCAACATCCCCATCCCAAAAGAGGTACCGGACCCCTTGTAAAACGCAACGACCACAGCGGTATCCACCATGCGAGCTCCGGCTATCCTGAAGCAACCTAAACACTGGGTAAGAGAGGGAGGGGGAGGAGAAAAGAGGATGTACTGCGTGGAGGAGGCAATCAACAACGTTTGAGGCAGTGGCCCTCTCTTTACCACCACACACCAGGGCCAGACCACAGGGGATTATGCTTGGAGTTGACGTGAAAGCACTCGAGTCAGTAAAACTTGACTGAAATGCTTTGCTGATGGACTGGACGCCTGGAGCTGGTAAGAACACAAAGTTGTTCAAATTAAGGGAATCAATCAAAAACTGGAAATCTGGCTTCCCAGTCCCAATTTGCATAGAGACTTTACAGTGCATAATAATCCTCAGAGGTCCGGCCATCTCCATAATCTGTTTTCCTTTGAGAGGCTGCCATAATCTCAGTAAGAAGGTTGACCAGAGGTCCAAGACATATAGATACACAAATATAGATTTCAAAATCATACACAGCCATTTTGGCAATAATTAAAAGTAAATAAATAAATACATGTAAAGGTAGCAATTTTAGGTAGTATCTTTATTAATAATTAAAAGGGGGATTTAGGCAATGATATTAGGCAGTCAGATTGAAAACACAATAACATATTTTATGAAAAATAAATTGTCTCTTTCAATCATCTGAAATGTGCTACAACGTAAGCAGTGTATTTCACTACAAAACAAGCAGACAGCTGATATGAAGCTGATATAATTATTATTATTTTTTATTCATATTTAAGAAATTTGAATATCGGTCGACCACTAATTGAATTTTCACCTAATTTTCCAGCTATTCTCAAATTATTCATTTGAAGCAGCTCAAAGATTCAGTCTCTCTAAACCCCTCCTTTCCGTGAGCCTGCTCTGCTCTGATTGGTCAGATGGCTTAGTCTGTTGTGATTGGTCTATGGAGTACAGCAGTGTAGGAAATTTTACACCTTCAATAGTCCTGTATTTTGAATGCTCTATAGAAAATATAAACATCTATTATTTATCAAACGTACAGGTTACGTAGAACATAGGTGCTGATTATGAAAAATGACAATATCTTTATTGTGCACTTTCAGTTTTACAACTTTGCAGATCGTTTACATTCACATACAGCTACATTACACACTGCATGAAAGGCATACTGGAAATGGCATAATACGGGCACTTTAATATGGTACATTACAGACACAAGTCAATTATGTACGACAAGTGTTTAGTAAACCTCAGGAAATGGGGCGATCAATGTCACTCTACCTTTTACTTCTGAGTTTTTAGTGGCATTGATCAAACACAGAAAATGCTCTTCCTGTGCAATAATCCACTAGGATAGAGGTTTTGAAGCTCAAAGCAAATCAATCTATTTCTGCAATCACATGTATCTGTAGGGAGCAGAGCTTAAAATGTGTGTGATCTGAGAAATGCAGCACTAATCAAGTCACCTAAAAGGATCTCAAGTTTATATATGGACATATGGCACAAGAGACCACATGTACATCATGGTCAAAAAGGCCAAAGCAGCCCAAAGAGGCTTAGACAACTGAAATCTTCAGACTTAGAAGCAACTGATGTAAACAGGGTGAAGTTGAACTACAGGCAAAGGCCTAAACAGGCAATTATAATGTTCTCTTTTCATGCTACATTAGGTGTTAGATAAAATTAAATAATTATAATTCAGTTAATGTTATTCACAATACAAATCACAATGCAAATTCCTGACATGCAAGTTTGCACAGCATCTGTTGCATTGATTTTGGACAGATAAACAACCTACAGATGCTGCTAAACAAACAAGTCCTATTCTACAGTCAGCAAAAACAATTAATGCAAGTCAGCAATAAACAGGCTTTACGTCTTGAACTTTAGATTACACAGATCTGTCTACAAATAAAGGAAGGATGGATTCATCAGATTCATACCGTAATACTCATTCATGCATGTCTGAACTATTTCAAGGATGATAAGTCATCACCATAAAAATGCATTTTGTTTATTTTCGGACTAACAAAGATGGTGTTCAGAGCTGCTACCTAATTGCATGGTTTGAGGTAGTAAGCTTATAAACAATGAAGCACTTGCTAAACAACTTCCAGAACCTTGTTAAACGTCAGAATAAGCTCCAATTCAGTGCTAGTCTTCGAAATGGCTGAGCAACAAAACAGAAAGAACTAGGTCAATGAAACCGGTTGGTTGATGAGAAGGACAAGGGCACAGCTGTTCATGTAGCGTGCATAAAACACCTTTTGCTCTCTAAGCTCGTCTTTTCACTGGCTGACAGTCTTCACTGCAGCATCAAACCAGTGGCTTCTGATTGGGCAGAAGTGACATCACCAGAAAAGGCAGAACACTCCCACTGGGTAATAGTGATGTCATGTGTGTGAGAGTCAGCCAGCTCAGATACAGCCCCGCCTCCATCTCTCCACTGCCAAGAGCGCTCATCCTCTGTGGTCTCTCTTCTGTCACTCTATCATCTTTCCTGTTACCCAATGAAAAGGACTCTGTAAACCTCACCTAATTATAGTGTTTCAGGACTCTCCGTTTAATTTGGTCCCTGTAAATATTTCTGGACATATTCACTGTAATTATAACAAGCAATAAAGCACAGTGTTTATATGCATGTATGGAACTATTACAGGCCATATTTCTAATGTAGACTGGATGATTTCAGTTTACTAGGGAACACTTGCATTTTCATTTGCATTGAAAGAATGCTCTTGATCATGTTAAAGGGATAGTTCATCCAAATAGCAAAATGATCTCATAAATAACTTACCCTCATGTTGTTCCAAACCCGTAAGACCTCCGTTTATCTTTGGAACGCAGTTTAAAGGGGGGGTAAAATGCTATTTCATGCATACTGAGTTTTTTACACTGTTAAAGAGTTGGATTCCCATGCTAAACATGGACAAAGTTTCAAAAATTAACTTTGTACGTTTGAAGGAGTATTTCTGTTCCAAAAATACTCCTTCCGGTTTGTCACAAGTTTCGGAAAGTTTTTTTTAAGTATGGCTCTGTGTGACGTTAGATGGAGCGGAATTTCCTTATATGGGTCCTAAGGGCACGTCTGCCGGAAGAGCGCGCGCTCCCGTATAGCAGAGCAATGAGAGCACAGACATTCACTGATCAGAGCGAGAGCGTCGCGAAATGTCACAAAAGGAGTGTGTTTTTGGTTGCCAGGGCAAGACAACCCTGCACAGATTACCAAAGAAAAAACAGCATTAAGGGACCAGTGGATGAAGTTTATTAGAGCATCAACGGAGTTGTGCAAGTGTTTGTGTTTGTTCCCTGCATTTCGAAGATGCTTGTTTTACAAACAAGGCCCAGTTTGACGACGGATTTGCGTATCGTTTATTTCTTAAGGATGATGCAATCCCAACGAAAAAGTGTCAGGATCGTGTGTTGGAACCGCAGGCGGTGAGGAAAACTGCTTCAAATATCTCTGCCTCCCTTTTAGTGCGTCCGCCTCCCATCGGAGACCCGGGTTCGAGCCCCGCTCAGAGCAAGTCGTTGCTGCTGCTGCTCTCGTTCAGTTTCAGCCTCGGGATCTGATTCTGGATCATAAATAAATGGCTGAATCTGACTGTTAGCCATGGTTTGATTTGGATGATGGTTTTTTCCTCAAGGTAATGTCAGCTTCCAAACGCTCTCAACGCAAAAGCCTTACTGGCGCTCGTGATTCTTTAGCTCCGCCCACACGTCAACGCCTCCAGTCAGTCGTGTTTTTCCGGGAAAAATCGGTACAGACTATCTTTCTCTTATGAATATAATAAAACTAAAGACTTTTTGGAGTTATGAAGGATGCAGTACTACTCTATAGGTACTCAAGATTAACAGGATATTGAGTGAAAACGAGCATTTCACCCCCCCTTTAAGATATTTTAGATTTAGTCCGAGAGCTCTCAGTCCCTCCATTGAAGCTGTGTGTACGGTATACTGTCCATGTCCAGAAAGGTAAGAAAAACATCATCAAAGTAGTCCATGTGACATCAGAGGGTCGGTTAGAATTTTTTGAAGCATCGAAAATACATTTTGGTCCAAAAATAGCAAAAACGACGAATTTATTCAGCATTGTCTTCTCTTCCGTGTCTGTTGTGAGAGAGAGTTCAAAACAAAGCAGTTTGTGATATCCGGTTCACGAACGAATCATTCGATGTAAGGGATCTTTTTGAACCAGTTCACCAAATCAAACTGAATCTTTTTAAACGGTTCGTGTCTCCAATACGCATTAATCCACAAATGACTTAAGCTGTTAACTTGTTTAATGTGGCTGACACTCCCTCGGAGTTCAAACAAACCAATATCCCGGAGTAATGCATTCACTCAAACAGTTCACTGACTGAACTGCTGTGAAGAGAGAACTGAAGATGAACACCGAGCCGAGCCAGATAACGAACAATAGATTGACTCGTTCACGAGTCAAGAACCGGTTGAATCGTTTTTCGGATCACCAGTACTTCTTTCAGACATTTCGACTCAATAAACCGGTTGAAGAAAACGATGTTTCTAACTGATCCTCTGATGTCACATGGACTACTTTGATGATGTTTTTCTTACCTTTCTGGACATGGACAGTATACCGTACACACAGCTTCAATGGAGGGACTGAGAGCTCTCGGACTAAATCTAAAATATCTTAAACTGTGTTCCGAAGATACATGGAGGTCTTACGGGTTTGGAACAACATGAGGGTAAGTTATTAACCCCTTACCAGTCACCCCCCATTTTTTGGCATGGAGACAGAAATGATATACCCCAAATAAAAAGGTTTATAGATAATAGATACATAATCAAAATTTTTTCACAAAGCTGACACTTCAAAGTTTACTGTTCAGGAATCAGATTTACTCAGACTGTTATGATAATATAAATATATAAGCTCAAACATAAAAACAAAAATAAAAATATTAAAAACATATTTTAAATGTATTTAGAAATACAGTGTAGCTAAAGCCACAAGTCTTTCAAAACTTCATTAGAAATTTCATAATCGCATCTGTAAAACTGAATTTTATGAAATACTTTCTAAGGCCATGTCATGTGTGTTTTTAGAGAAGGCTAATCTGATTGATTTATGGCACTTCTCATCTCTGTAAGATCTCACATGTAAACACTCCGGTGTGCTCTGTATGTGTGTTGCCTTTGAAAATTCACAGATTCATGGTTCTATTGTTCTCACCAAACGAGTCTTTCACACCCCCGCCAGGTATGACACATTATCCGCATTATTCTTTTATCCTTATTCTTTTGTTTTTATTCCACCTTTATCAGCCTTTTTTGTGGTATTTCAATGTTAACAAAGCAACAAAGCAGCAATCTCACTTCAGTCTCAGTATGCATTTACCCCTTATTTATCAAAATCTTACTATAAAAATACAACAAAACATTTTCTTACGACCTTACGTGAATTATTGTGACCGAAATGCATTAAGAAGAAATGCACCTGCTATTAGTAGCATTAGAGCTATCATTAGCATCAAACTACATCAGACAATTTATTAAATTATTAATACACTTTTACTCAAAACTCACTTTGAACCCCGATGAATTAAGTTCTTAGCAATGCAAATTGCAAGTCAAATTTGTTTTTTAAGAAAATTTTCACAATATCTTCATGGAACATGATCTTTACTAAAAGGGTTAGTTCACCCAAAAATGTAAATTAGCCTGTGATTTACTCACCCTTGAGGCATCATAGGTGTACATGACTTTCTTCTTTCAGACGAATCCAATTGGAGTTATTAAAAATTGTCCTGGCTATTCCAAGCATTATCAATGCAGTGGGTGGGTGCTTCTGTTACACAGTCCAAAACACAAATGTGCATCAATAAAACGTCCCTCACACAGCTCTTGGGCGTGAATAAAGGCCTTCTTTAGTGAATCCTTGTATTTTTGTAAGAAAAATATCCATATTTCAAACCTAATAAACACTTTTCACTATCTATCATAAGCAGAAGCCCTGTATCGAAATCCTATTTTCTTTCAAATCCTCAGTTTGTACGTCTAATTCGTAACTAGTGGTCGAAAGCAAACACTGTAACCAACAGGGCTTTCCTTATTCTGGGAAGTTTGTGTGCATTGGGAATCATATTTTTCAAATAAAGCCAGGTCAACACTCATTTTACATACAGCACACAGAGAAAATGACATGAATATGACAGTGGGGAAATTCATAAAGCAGCATAACTTGAACTCACGACTTTAAAGTTTAAAGCATTTAATTCAACCAGACCGACCGTCACACAGAGACCATGCAAACATGCTGGATACAACTGCACACTTCACAAGATCTCACAGCTGGTTAGACTAAGTTTGCAAGGTTTGTGAAAATAAATGTTCAACAGTCATTCAAATATTTGTTTAAATTATATAAATGCATATTTGCTTAATGCTGAAGGCAAACGAGAACGTATTATAATGTTTGCCTTTCAATTTCTAATAATAATAGCTAATAATTATAATACTTTTTGTATACATTAATTCCTTTGTTTAACAGTTCTATCTGATTATTAGACAGACTTATGTCGGTTTTACACAGAACTGTTAACAATGTTAACAATGACAGTAAACGAGAGAGAGTGTGCCAAATATTGGTCGACCACTTGTCGAAAAGTGGTCACTTTTAAACCCGTTCATCACTAATTATGCAATGCCGATGTCCCCTGCCGGAACAGCTTCAGAGTACCACAGTTAGATGAATATGAATAATTTCCAATAATTTTCGAGCCGTGTGAGGCACATTTTCTTATGGATACCCACACTTTATTAGACATCTTTTGGACAACACCCACTGCAATGATAGAGCTTAGAAGAGCCAGGACAATTTTTAATATAACTACGATTGGATTCATCTGAAGGAAAAAAGTAATATACACCTAGGATGCCTCAAGGGTGAGTAAATCACAGGCTAATTAAAAATTTTCGTTGAACTCACCCTTTAATATCTTAATGATTTTTGACAAAAGAAAAATCTATAATTTGGACCCATACAATTTATTGTTGGCTATTGCTACACATGTCCGGGCTACTTATGACTTACAGTTTTGTGGTCCAAGGTCACACATATGTATGTGTGTGTGTGTGTGTGTGTGTGTGTGTGTGTGTGTGTTCAAGTATACATCTACAAGTCTCAGAATATATATACAAGTATATATTTTTAAACACTTAATTATATTACGGTATAATAATTCATACTTAAAGAATAACTTGTTTACTCGCACTGTGTGTGTTTTACTGTAACCATGTTTCTTGCCATCTAAATAAATTCAACTAAGAAACAAGTCAAACCTATTTCCTGTGGTAAATAACCAATACTGTTGATAGAGCTTAACTGCACTTCACTCTGAACACATTCTCAATTTGACTCTGAGGGGAAGTGAAAAAAATAAAAAAATCAAGCAACAAAATTCTTTTTTTAAATAAATAAAAAAATACAAATAAATACACACGACATGCCAATGAAGAAAAATAAGACAATAACTTTATCTATGGGAAATATGATGCTAACAAGCATAGGTCTTAAAACCAAAAACACCTCATGCCTAACCAGAGTTTCTCCACCTCTACATGTTGCATCTGCACCTGCAGGAATATACCTCTGAGCATCTAGCATGGATGCTCTTTAAAACAAATTAAATAAAAATAACACAGCACAAGGAAGTGCTGCAGACTGCACAAGCAAGAGGGGGAACACACTGACCTGCTGCTGTCACAATCCGAGTCCTTGCTGAGAAGGCTACGGATAGACCAGCGAGAGAGCCTGTTTAACGAGGAGCTCCGTGACCATGAGCGGGATGGGGGTAGGAGAAGCACAGGGGGGGTGCTCTGCTCTTCCTCTTCAACATTAGAAACCATCGGGGGTGATGGAGATGCATGTGATGGGCTTTTGCTCCTCTCTTCTTGTTTCCCTTGCCCTTTATCCCAACGCTTCTTTGATTTGTCCTCTTCAGGCCCTTTGGCCCTTCTCTTCTCCTGGTTTCGGCTGCGAGAGTGGTACCGATGTGGCCGTGGGCTTGGGGAACAGGACCACGACTCCGTATCGGATGACGGTGGGAGAACATTCAGGATTGGAATGGAAATGGGCTCAGCTATGGTGATTTCAGGAGGTGGTGTCACGGCCATTCTTCTACAGACTTTCACATATTATCTAAACTTTCTGCATCAGGATTGTCTACGGCTGACAAGTTTCATCATGCACAATCATTCGTTGAGAAATGCCAGATATTTCCTACTCTCTAGTCTTCTACATGTAGTCTGGAAATTCCACTAGAGCCCAGAATAAATGTTCCATTATGGCAATACAATCTGATGACATTTGGAAAAATCTGCATTCATTACAACTCACTGTTCTGAAGACGTCAGCAGTTCAGGTTCCTTCACAGCTGTACAGTGTATATACGGCATAGACTCCTGCAGCAGGAACTCAAAAATGGGATGGAGCCATCACTGAAATACAATTTACATAAAAGTGTGCAGCCATCTCTTATTCAGGTAATTTTTAGAGGAAAGAAAAACCCAGCATTTGAGCGGCTGAATTTGCTTGCAAATGTCAAATCCATCTTCTTCCTGTTTTCTGTTGCTTCTAAAGGCGTCCTTCAAAAAAATGCCTCTGCCCCCTTTTCTTGCATGCAGTTTTGCAATCCACCTCGTCATTGCGATTCACACATCAGGTATGATAAAATCATGCTGCTGAGGAGGGGAAAAACTCTATTTGTTTTTAACTTATTCAAGCCACAGAAAAACTTTTTTTACTTGAGCTCCTTTATATTCTAACCAAAACATATTTTTACAGATCAGTTGTAATATTATGGTTTTTCAGGGACAGCATATGGTATTGCCATAATTTAACACTAATTTTAACAGTCAGTCACAGTTTTATTTGAACAAAAAGGTCCAGATGTGGAAGAGATTAAATGATTTAAAACTAAATTCATGCAAGAATTTAGGAAACGTAAATTACAACTTATATTGTAAATCAGGGGTCGGTCCTGGAGCGCTGCATCCCTGCAGGGTTTTGCTTTAATCTTAATTAAAACTCACCTGCCTGTAGCTTTCTAGTTACCCTTCAGATCTTGATCAGGGTTGAAGCAAAACTCTGCAGGGCTGCAGCTCTCCAGGAATGACGTTCACCAGCCCTGCTGCTGTATATGAACACTAACATTCAAAAGTTTGAGGTCATTAAGATTTTTGGATGTTTTTGAAAGAAGTTTATTATGCTCACCTAGGCTGCATTATTGCTTTGTCAAAAATATTATATAATTTACATTTATCATTATTAACTCAAAAACATTACAGTTGAAGCTGTTGAGCTGCTTCTTATGTTTGAAAAAAACTCTGATTCTTTGATGAACAAAGTTCAAAAGAACATAATTTATTCAAAATATAAATGTCAATCACAATGACAATGTTGAAGCTACGAGAATACTTTTTGTGCACAAAAGAACAAAACAAAACTTTATTCAACAATTCGTCTCCATGGCATCACGCAAACACCATTTTGGAGAGTATCGACTGAACGTAAACATCATATGCTGTGTCAGCTGGGCCACACGGTGGAGATGAATTTTTGAATAAAGTATTTTTTTCTCATAGCTTCGTAAAATTACGTTTGAACCCCTGATGTCATATTATTTTACTGATGTCCTTGCAACATTTCTGGACCTTGATCGTGTAAGGACACGGGCTGTCTATGGGAGCGTCAGAGTCAGAGAACTCACAAGAAGCATTAAAATTATCTTTATTTGTGTTCTGTAGATGATAGAAGGTCTAACAGGTTTGGAACGACATGAGGGTGAGCAAGTAATGACAATTTTCATTTTTGGGTGAACTAACTCTTTAAAGAAATATTATTATTGTAATTATTATTTTATTCTTTCTTACCCCAAACTTTCAGTGGTCATAGGGTTGCACCCATAATACATTTCCACATAATTATAAAAACGTTTATAAGAAACAATGTAAAAGAAAACAACATTGCTACTAAATGAAAAGTCTTGTTGGATGATATCCTCCCATATTCTTATGGTATTACTCCTCTAAATGAGATCATGAAAGCATATTCAGAGCAACACAAACAAAATCATACAACAACAACCTGCGCTTAAGTAATGTTTAAAGCTCTTATCAATGTATGGGTGGAGTAACCGTTGCATGATTACAGTAAAATTAAATACCCAGTGAATTTTGAAACGCTGCTTTATTTTTTTATGTATAACTGGATTTTATCGCTACACTTCCTCCAAAGGGATTTTTTTTTTAAACAATGGAAAGGCACATGTAAATAGAAAAACTATTTTCTTTTCTCACCTGACTATCAGCTTTGCATGTTTTGCCTTGTAACATTTGTGCACATTGTGTAGTGTTTACTGTGGTTAAAGAAGATAAGGGTCCCACAACTAAGCACAGTTTTTTCCTGTCAGTGTTACCACAAGTTAGTGAGCCATGCTGAGACAAATCAACCACCACAACACTCAAGCTCCACCTTCTAAGATGCCTTCCTGAACTCAAATACATTACCATAAGAATCAAGCAAAAGAAAGAACCACTTTCAAAAATACAAATGAAAGAGCATGACCCAAAACTGTACTAACACACTCTTTATCACACCAAGGCATAGACAAACAGAGCAAAATCAGCAGTCTTCAATCCTGACCTTTTAAACTGTTGAGAAATTGTGCAGAACTTCCTGATTTGTTTGGCATAAATTACTGTGAAAACCTCCTGAACTGTATTCTCATTAGGCTTCAGAACAAGACTGGTAGCCATTTATCAAATGCAGGGACAGGATCTTCCACTTTATTTACTTTCCTGTTTGAACAAGCTAAATCATGTCTTGGTTTTGTTTGAGCAAATCAAACTAGGGCTATTAACACTTTGACTTACAATAAGTATATAAAAAAAAAAAAGTGTGGTAAATAAAAACTTCTTATGATCAAGTCATACTTCAGTTGAATGAAGGACATCAATGACGGATAATTTATGAATTAAAAAAAAAAGTCTAATTTAATATTAAGAAAAAAGAAAAACAATAAAATAATAGTAATTCCTACCTGGCGTTGGATGAATTTACCCCATTGTTTTTTTCCTGTTCGGCCTCATACACCAGACGGGCGACAGTACGAGGAGTGATGCTAAAATCCACTTTCTCGCAGGAACACATCAGCACCACAAATTTAGCCGGCAAGCTAACCAAAAAAAAGTAGCTTTCGTCGCCAGTTTTCAAATGTAGCCACTGTTTTCCAATTATTTGTTAATGTATGACTATTTCCAGTCTACATACGCAGAAAAATGCGTAAATGTCAAATCACACTTTAGTAAATAAACCATGTCAGACGTTAGCAGTGCTAACGAACAGGTCAGCTGTTAGTTACTGTATTCAGACAGTTGAGGTGAATACTAGAAGCTAGTTGGCTAGCATGCTAATGATACCGGTGGGAGAGAAAACGGTCCCCTGTTTACTTTTTCCCATCCATGATATTGCCTTTCCACCGTTCAGAGATCCTAGTCACTGGACTAGCACTAGTCATAGTTTGTTCTTTATAAATATACCTCATTAAATTATGTAGCTATTATATTATAAGTGTGCGTTTCCTACGTTTAAATGCTACGCGAAGTGATAGTAAGATAGAGCTCCGTTTCCAATGCGACGGTCAAAAAGTTGACAAGGTAGATTCAAACTCCAAAACAAATACAGTGACACTTCGATGAATAAGTAATTGAGGACTGAACACACATGAGGAAAAAAACAAATACGAACACCGCTTATATTAAAACGCAGCTCAAAGCGCAGAAAAAATAATAATAATGGAAATTATAAGGAATTATTTACACCCCCGCCAGGTTTACTGTATGGTACAGTCGAGCGAGAATCCATCAAAAGCCACTTCAGCGTTAGCACACAACAAATGACTTGTGTTTGTGTCGTCTGTACACAAAAATTAATCTTAAACTCCAATAAAGTGCTTAAAGATACAGAAATAAATAAATAGTGCATATATAGAATATCTAATGAGTTCATATTACCAAGCAATAATAAAGCATGACAAGTCATCAAAAATCCAATAAATATGTATAGGCTTAAATTATTATACCCTAGACTGTTAGACATTCCTATCCTATAAATTCATTTAATCCTCAAATTTATTTCTAAATCATTACATTTCCCAAGTCTAGATTTATTTGATTACTGCGTCCTCTTCAGGACATTAAGAGTAGCGCATTTAACCTAAACCCAAAATAGAGGAGGAATACTTTAATAATATGGGAGTCCAACAATGACAGTTTAAAACATTTAGATAGGTTAATAATAGAAATCCTAAAAGTGTGAAGTGTGCGTAGGTATTGGATACCTACTTACCTTGAATGCGTGTTTCAAAGCTTTTAATAACCATTATTCTATCCAGCAATGTGAGATGTGTTAGGAATTGATAATTTCTTGCCTGTTTCTCTCCAAGAATAGGGTCACCTTGCTTTCAGTGGCCTAAAGAAAAAACACAGACACTTTATATGACTATAAGGTTTACTGAGGCTACTTCTTGACCATTCCTCTCAGTCTTTCCTGATTATAATTCTAAATTGTATAAAAGCAAAAGATTCTTCTAAAATGCATACTTGGACCTTTTCTAAGATTTACAGCAAACCACCGCGCTGAAAGTTACATATTAACCATCATGTATGTTATCATTAGCATTAGACTATAGATTATTTACTATAGACTATGCTATGTAACCGACCATATACAGACCATTTAGTTTATTACAAAATATGAAGCAACCTTGACTCACCACTTAATTCGATTCTGACAGGGTTCAGCAGATGTTCTCTCTCCAGTGCCAGTGACTCGTATGATTTCATGAGTTGTGTTACTGTACGTCTGCTGGCTCTGAATGGGCATCTGGAAACTTGAGCGGTGCTAAATATAAAGTTCACCAGCTTTGTGGTCTGACGTTTGGGGGACCAGAACAACAACCTTCACTCCGAGTTTATCAGCTACTCAGTAAACCCCTGACGCAATCTGACATGACGTCAGTGTAAACACTTTACCTTAACACACGTAGGCTACATGATCTGAAGGACAATTGTTTGGGGGAAAAAAAATCCTAAATTTTTTTTTGCCTATATATTAAGTATTTGATGTGTTCTTTTTTTTTTTCTTTTTTTTTATCTGTTAGTAATTAAGATCTTTTGCTAACCTTGCTCTTCAATAAAATGTCCTTGTGCTCAAGACTAAGTAAACTGACACTGAATGCCAGTGCCTTGAAAAGAAAACAGAGAAGCTGAGTGATAAACCATAGCAAAATAAAGCTGTTTCACCACTTAAACACATTTTAGCAAATAAACTTCAAAGTGGTGCACATTTCAAAACTTCCACAATTGCAAAATAATACTTTGGTTTAGACATTTTGACTTTTATTTAATAAGACTTCATCTTCAGTGATGTCACACATTGTTAAGTTTTGGCAAATATGCACAATATGTATTATACTGTACAAACAAAATCATTATCAACATAATCAAATACTGCAGCTTGTATATTTGTGCAGGTGTCCTCTATAGAACAGACTTTAACACCTTTGAAAAGGCACCTGCCATTTAAATTTACTCTACGCTCATTTGTCAGTAAAATTCTGTGGAAATTCAAGCAGAACTATTTTGCATGTCAACTCTCTTTTGTGTTCTGTATATTGCATAATTATAAAAAAAACTATTCACATTTTTACTGAACACAAGCTGATGTAAGTATTTACTAAAACATACTACTACAACTAGTAAATTTGTAATGTATCGTGTTCATTCCTTAAATCAAACTAAAAATATACAGATGACTTCTGAGAAATTTGACATTAGAAAAGCAGGCCTGTGCTCATTTTATATGGCAAGCCATTTCAACTACCGGTAAATCCTTAAGATGAAATAATGGTTACAATAGTAGACCTTCTTGTTTTTAAATCAATACTAAATTATGTATCTATTTTTTATTTTATTATTATTATTATTTTACCTGTAACTATTCAGTAGATAGTCGGCTACTACAGAATATTTAGTACTATTTTCTAGGGCTTACTGTTCCAGTAGTTAAAAAGCATTCTTAACTTGACCAGACTATAAAGCAGTCTTTCTGAGTAATTCTGGGCACATCACATTTATGTGATCATTTGGGACAATGTACGCTTCCACAAAACAAACCAAATCAGAGAGTGGTTCACCACCAACAGTAACCACTTTTTAAACCTCTTTCTGCCACCGTACTCCCCTTTCCTGAACACTATAGAGGAGTTCTTCTCATTGTGGAGATGGAAGGTTTATGACAGACAACCATACACTAGAGAGAACCTCCTAAGGGCAATGGAGCTGGCCTGTATTGACATCCCAGTGGAGGCCTTCCAAGGATGGATTTGCCATTCCAGGGCGTTTTTCCCGTGGTGCCTGGCAAGAGACAATATAGCCTGCGATGTGGATGAGGTGATGTGGCCCGATGCAGCTCAGCGACATGATGCCGCACAGTGATTGTGGTGTGTGTGTGTGTGTGTGTGGTGTGAATAAAGTAAATAAAAAAACTTCACAACCTGATCATGTTTTCAAGAGTACTGTTGTGTGCAATAGATTCTGTTTTTGCATTGAGTTGGGTTACAGTCGTGTACATGCAGAATTTACTATAGATTTATACTCTTCATATGAAACTCACAAATCTAAATGCCTAATCCTCTGCAGAGATCTAAGAACATCCATTACTGTAAAGTTTCTAAAAATATGCATTGGCAGTTATGAAACAAAGAACCTTCTCGTTGTTGTCTGACCAGCTAGTTGTGCCTCAGGCTTGTTACATCCGGCCCAGCCCTCTAGCTGCTACCGTAGGCGCACACCAGGCTCAACATCCCTGGTGAGTCGGTACAGTCAGCAGTTGCTAAAGCCGAACCCTGGGCGGCGGTTAACTAACCCGGAAAACTCAGCTTGTCTGAGCTTGGGCGCGTGGAGCCCTTGGTGGAGGAAACTCCACCTAAATGGGTCTTTGGACCTTCTACTGCAACCAGGACCATCTCCAGTCGTCTTGACTATGTCTTGCCACTGGGTACAGATGTGGCTGGTCGAGAGAGTGAGGTGGAATGCTGCGCAAATCACCCTCACTTAAATCCAAGTTCTCTGCGCAAGTCATGGCATTTTTCTTACCATCGTCATTATCCAAGTCCTGTGGCTATGGGTGAGCGACGAAGCAGCAGGAACGGATATGCTGGAAGCTGTAGCCGCAAACCTACACGCAGGCGGCTCAGGATATTGGTCGTTCCCTCACTGGACCGAAGCAGCAGTGAAGTCCGTCAGCATCCTGAGTGACTGAGCAGCCCTATTCAGGATCACACTGCTCACCTCCGTGGTGAGGAAAGGGTTAGAAAAGGTACCCTAAACATTGTCTGCTTCAAAACATCCTGGCCAGCCTACCGCAGCTGGCGGGATCCCGTACTTGCGGTCGAAAAACAGAAAGAAAAACAAATAAAACGAAAAATACTAAAGTGACAAAAAAGACTAAAGAATACTCACTGTTGACGCCTGGAATGTGCGCACCTTGATGGACACATCTGGATCAAAAATACCTGAGAGAGGCACCGCCCTCATGGGCAGAGAGCTAGCCAGATATAATGTGGATGTTGCTGCACTTAGTGAGACCCGACTGGGCGATATTGGACAAGTGACTGAAGTGTGTGCAGGTTACACATTCTTCTGGAGCAGATGAGGCCAGGAGGAGAGACGTGATGCTGGTGTTGGTTTTGCAGTAAAAAAATCACCTGGTCAACCAACTGGCTAGCCAACCCAAGGGGATAAACGACCGTTTAATGACCTTACAGCTCCACCTATTTGGTAAAAAGGCGGCCACCATCATCAGTGCCTATGCCCCTACCATGTCCAACTCTGACGAGATCAAAACCAAGTTTTATAATGACTTGGAAGTCAGTATTGCTGCTACAGCCAGCTCGGATAAACTTCTGATACTGGGTGATTTCAACGCCAGAGTTGGAAGTGACCATCAATCATGGAATGGAGTCATAGGTGCACATGGTATTGGAAAATGTAACAGGAACGGTCTTCTACTGCTGCAAACATGCTCTGAATTTGACCTACTCATCACCAACACGATATTCAAACTACCAAAGCGTAAGAAAACTTCATGGATGCATCCTTGTTCACACCACTGGCACTTGATTGACTATGTCATCGTGAGGAGGAGCGACAGGCACGATGTCAGGGTGACCAAGACTATGTGTGGTGCTGAATGTTGGACTGACATTCGTCTCATTATCTACAAACTTAACATCCAAATTAAGCCTAGCAGACACCCACAAGGACAAAGACGTGTCAAGCATCTTAACATCACTCGCCTACAACAGGAACACACCAGGCTGGCATTTGTTGAGGCTTTAGACCATCACCTGGAGTCTCTAAGCTTCAAGCATACTGACGTTGAGGCAGACTGGACTGCTCTCAAGACCGTGCTGCATTCTACAGTCCTTGAATCACTTGGTGTTCCATTATGTACACATCAAGACTGGTTTGATGAGAACGATGCAGAAATCAGAGCACTCCTTGACGAAAAACATCACCTGCATAAAGCATATCGCAGGATTGTTCAGCAGAGACTCAGAGTCATGCAAGATGCCTGGCAGTGCGCAAAAGCTGTGGAGATTCAATCCTACACTGACAGTAACAACACCAACACCAAACACTACAGCACGGTCCTCAATCAGCCATCATGCATAAATAAGGAGGCAATTGCGAGATTGCCTCAAGTTGAAATAAAGCAGTCCTTGGCTGTTCTACCATCCATTGAGGAAATCAGCAAAGCCAGAACACTTCTCTCATCAGGCAAAACTCCAGGGTCCGATGCCATTCCAGCAGAAATCCTCAAGGCTGGAGGGCCTTGCTTAGTCGAGAAACTGACCGACCTCTTCCAGGCTATGTGGAAATTAGAAGCCGTTCCCAAGGAATTCAAGGATACTACTATAATCAATCTATATAAAAGGAAAGGCAAACGGCAGGACTGCGACAACCATGGAGGCTTCTCCATACTATCATTCGCTGGCAAAATCTTGGCAAGAATTCTTCTGAACTGCCCAATTGTCCATCTAGACCAGAGTCTGCTACCTGAGAGTCAGTGTGGTTTCAGAAAAGACCTCGGAACCACTGAGATGGTATTTACTGCTCGGCAGTTACAGGAGAAATGCCAAGAACAAAATGTTGATCTATATATGGCTTTCGTTAATCAAACAAAAGCATTTGACACAGTCAGCCAGGAGGGCCTATGGAAAATCATGGCTTAGTATGGGTGTCCACACAAGTTCATTGACATTGTGCGCAATCTCCATGATGGCATGATGGCATGATGGCCAGCGTCAGAGACCAGCAAGAACTCTCTGATCCGTTCCCAATCACAAACGGTGTGAAGCAAGGCTGCGTTTTAGCACCACTGCTCTTCAGCATGGTTTTCTCTGCCATGCTGCAAGACTCATTCCAGAATTACAACACTGGGATTAACTTCATCTACCGTTTTGATGGTGGGCTATTCAATCTGCGCAGGATGCAAGCCAAAACTAGAGTGGAGGAAAGTCACTGTTCGAGAACTTTTGTTTGCTGATGACTGTGCTCTGGTTGCTGGCTCAAATAAAGATCTACAGGACAGTATGGACCACCTCTCCTCAGCTTGCAACAACTTCAGCCTAACAATCAGCACAAAGAAGACTGAAGTCCTATACCAACCTGCTCCTGGGAAACCCTACACTGAGCCAACCATCTTTGTGAATGGGCAAAAGCTTTCAAGCCGTTGACAAGTTTACTTACCTTGGTAGTACACTGTCTTGTGCTGTGCACATACATGATGAAGTTAACATCATGATTGTCAAGGCCAGCGCAGCCTTTGGACGTCAACTCTTCTGTATGGGTGCGAAGCCTGGACAGTCTACCAGCGCCATGCCAAAAAATTGAATCATATCCACCTGAGCTGTCTGAGGAAACTGTTGAGGATCAAGTGGCAAGACGGAATCCCTGACACTGAAGTCCTCAGCAAGGCAAATATCCCCAGCATCTACACCATGCTTGCTAAGGAACAGCTTATATGGACTGGCCATGTGACCAGAATGCCCTACGTGAGACTTCCAAAACAAGTCTTTTTTGGCGAGCTGAAAAATGGCAAGCGAGCACAAGGTGGCCGCAAAAAGCGCTACAAGGACACCTTTAAAGCTTCCTTGAAGAGCTTTGGACTCGACCTGAAAAGCTGGGAATCCCTAGCACAGGACCGACCTGCCTGGAAAGGAAAAGTGCAGGACAGTGCAGTCCTCTGTGAGAGCAGGACAAGCTCCTGTGCTATCTTGAGCAGCAGCAGCGCAAATCTACCAAGGATGGACATGTGGCTGTTCCTCAGAGCTCTACATCCTCCCTGACCTGTCCAGTGTGCCACAGGGAATTGCGGGCTCGGATTGGCCTCTTCAGTTATCTGCGCACTCATCAAAACCCAACAAAATGACAAAACGTGCCATGGTCATCATCAACTGTGATGGACGAACAAGAAAAGAAAGAAGAAAATAGTGTTTACATTTTTGAAAGCTTCCAGCTGCTCTTTTGATGTGAAAGTTTTGAAGTGAGAAGGTGTGGTTGTGTTTATGTAGCTTTAGAAAAGGGTGTTGTGTTTAGACATTGTGGAACATGGAGGAAACATTGAAATGTGTTTTACCATTTGAGAAAAACTGTAATAAAGTTAGCCTACTATCAGTGTTGGAATATCGATTATCAAGGAATTGAATAGACTGGAATTGAAGGAATTACATAAAGGCTACTATTGGATTATTTCTAGTACAATAACTAAAATGTATATAATCGGGAATAGTTAAGGGAATACATGTTAAAAGGCATGCCACGTGATTATTAGACGATATTACAGCAACTGGATGCCGCTCCTCTGAATCTGACTTCTCAAATTGCGTGTTGAGTTGCAAGCACAAGGATTTACAAAGTCTATACTTAGCTCTCCTAAACGTCAAACTCTGCGGCAAGACACGATCTGTTTAAGTGACGTGATATTATTTTAAAACTTTTAACGCATTCCTTTAAATCAGTGAACGCTGGAGGATTGTGCTTAAATGTATGCTTTTAGGAAAATCAATTGAAGATCGCAAATGCAGTGTTTTGGTTTTAAAAAAAGAACTGACACTGATATGGCCCAGTAATATTTATGAAACGGTGATAAGAGAAACTAAAAGATATTTCGAGGAAGCGTTTTAATTTTTTTTTAGATTTTTTTTATGCATCGGTGTGAACTGTGTAGGGAATTATTTCACTTTTGACTCTCTGCATCTTTTATATTCAAGGTAAGTTATAACACGCCAATGGGAAATTATTTAAGAAGATAAAATGATTTCGAGGACATTATAGTAAAATTATCAAGTGTAACATTAACATTCAGTCATCAGAAGATTCGTATTTGTCATTTTATAAGCTGCATCAATAACATCTCAAGTACCGGTAATATGAAGCAATTTCTACATTTATTAAGGGCAAAAGATATAGGTGATTATACTGGTCCCCAGTGTTGGGGGTAACGAGTTACAAAGTAACGGATTACAGTAACTATATTACTTTTTTATATTACTAACGAAGTAAAGTAACGCATTACCCTAATAATATTGGTAACTACACTACTTTAGACTATAGGAACGCGCTTTCCTGCGTTACACAAGCCATGTTTGCCTGTGTGTAAAGTTTTGGGCGGGTTTCCCGATAATAATTGATCTTAGCGCTCACTCGTTTTCTACGAGTAATTTTACGATCGTTCGTTATTGTTTCACTCGCGTTTCCCAACAATCACGAAGCTGTGCTTTAATGGCTGCTTTGAGGAGTCGCTGTCCGTTTGTCAAGTGCTGAAATGTCACCTGGCTTGTAATTGTAGTACACGGTGTTTATTGACGTTAACCTAATGCTGCGTTCCAGACATACAACTTGAATATAATAACTATTATACAATACTATATTATAGTGTATAATATTATACTTTACATAATAATATAAAATGTACTTTTTATACAGTAGAGAGAGTGAGAGAGAGAGAGAGAGAGAGACTTTATTTCTGGGTCTAATACATACATAGCTGGTTTTCATGCACTTGAGCAAGTCATTGACATATTTGCATGCATAAAACAACTTAATTTATTCAATTATTTCTTAAAGTAGCCTAATGAAAAGATTTCCCACTCCAGAACTGCACTGAGAGTCGTGCTGCGTTTACTTCATGAGCATTTGACCGTTTTATATGAGTAAAACTAGCGTCACATCACATACACGCAACTGTAAAGGTATTCACGTTAACACGTCAAAATAAGAGTCCGGTTAAATTGATTAATTGATTAATACAATTAAATTTAACAATTAAAAGAGAAAAAAATAAACAGAAAAAAATGGAATCCAGAAAAATTTAAATGGAAAAAACTGAATTTGGGAAAAAATAAAATGGATTTTATAGGGCCCTAAAAAGGTAAAGTAAAGTAATAAGTAGTGAAGTTACTTTTCAAATGCAGTAACTAGTAAAGTAATCTCATTACAATTTACAGAAGTAAATAAGAAGAAGTTTTGAGTAACTACCCGAATACTGTTGGTCCCCAAACTACAGTTACAAAAAGGGACCCACTGCCATACCAGTTCATTACTTAATGCAACTGAATTATAATAATCTCTCATCTTTTTCTTTCTTGTTAAACATTTTGTACATCCATGTGTCTAATTGTAGTGCCACATGGCCAAACTGGATGTTCTGAAGTAGACTCCATGTCAGAAGCTGTGGCCGGCAAAGGCTTTCTGTTGGGTTGCAGTTCTTGCAAAAGAAGAGAGGAAGTGCCTGGTTGTGCTGTTGTTGATTGGCACTACAAAGCAGCTGGGTCTGAGGAGTTTATCCATGTTAGTGGAGTGATTCTTTGGATCCGAAAGCATGTTGTTTGGTCAGCTTGATGCATATATATATTTATATTGATATATATATTGATATATATATTGATGCATATATATTTCACGCTTGTAATTGTTGAAAAGGTTGTTTTAAAGACTGATTTCATTCAAGTATTAATATCTCTATCCCTCTCAGATTTTTCAGTATTAATACAATAACCCCACCCATTCTTCATGAAGACTTTGAGGGAAGATTAGAGTGGAAAGGAACTATGGGTACAAAGGATGTGCAAACTGGTTCCATATTTATTCACAATGTCACATATAATGACACTGGGACTTACCTCTGTACCTTCCACCGTACACTGTACCTTCCTCTGAATGAGGAACATGTGGAAATCTACGCTGAGAACGAAGCTCGGGAGGCCAGAAAAGCTGCACGCTCTCAAAGCAAGTAAGGCTCACTTTCTTTGGACACATCTCACTTTTGTGTAG
This sequence comes from Carassius auratus, assembly GCF_003368295.1. Lineage (NCBI taxonomy): Eukaryota > Metazoa > Chordata > Actinopteri > Cypriniformes > Cyprinidae > Carassius > Carassius auratus. Next base: position 5,736,597 of record NC_039258.1, on the reverse strand, counting down.
TTTGATTCACACAACATACTAAACGTTACTTTATACCTTTTTGATTCAACATGTCCTGTTTTCATCTTTTGTTTCTACAGGCACGTTGAGTGTAAAGACCCTTGTGATGGCATTTATTTGGAATAACTACAGTTTTGGTTAGTAGGCTTATTATTTTTAGTGAATAGAGCCTAGGATTACTTAATTATTTGATGCATGGTCTTATACGAATAATTCATAAAAAAAAATTAAATTTGCTGAAAATGGACTCTCAGGCTATCAAAGATAAATAGATTAATTTGTTTATTAATTAAAAAAGATTTGGAGGAATTTTGCATTGCATCACTTGTTTACCAATGGATCCTCTGCAGTTATTGGGGGCCGTCAGATTGTGATAAAAACATCCTAATAGTACACAAGACTCCAGTCCATCAACTAACATCTTGTTAAGTGAAATCTGTATGTAAAAAAAAAAACAAGTACATCATTAAGACTTTAAACCAGTGATCCTAAAATCTGGCTTGTGAGATGCACTTTCCTGCAGAGTTTACCTCTAACCCTAATCAAACACACCTGAGTTGTCTACAGGGTCCCTAGAAAATCACAGGTACTTTTGTTTGATTAGGGGTGGGAGCTAAACTCATTTAGATCTTGTGAGATAGATTTGAGGATCACTGCTTTAAACTGTTGCTTCTGGTCAAAATACGAGTCCATAATAACAGTATAATAAAAGTCCATTCCCTGTTGCACACTCACATCAAAACACACCAAATCCTTTGGACCGTTTCCTTTGTAAATGGTGCTGAGTCTTTGCATATTTCTCTCCTGATTCAGATGAGACAGATTTTTTTACTGGAGGAAGAAATATTATGGATGGAAGACTTGCATTTTAGAAAGCAGCACCGGTTTAAAGGTGAAAATTTCCTAATGATGTATTAAACATCAAGGCATGTTGATTATTGTGATTGATTTATGTATTTATTTTTTCAGCTGTATGGGCTCTCATTCCAAAGGCAACCATACACTCCAGAGTATCCATTGGTGAGCTAAATTTCTCCAAATCTGATTTAATGAATAAACAAATTCATCTACATCCTTGATGACTAGAGGGGAGTCAATTTTCATTTTTGGATAAGAAGGATAGCCAGTATAAACCTCTATTTCTAGTGAATTAAACTCACTAATTAATTAATTAATTACTCACCCTCATGTTGTTCCAAACCTGTAGAACCTTCATTCATCTTCAGAACACAAGTTAAGATATTTTTGAAATTACGGTTGATCCACTGATGTCACATTGGCTATTTTAACAATGTCCTTGCTACGTTTCTGAGTCTGGGAACCTCTCAGTTACATTGCTGTCTATGCAAGGTCAGAAAGCTCTCAAATTAAGTTGTGTTCTGAGGTGTTACAGGTTTGGAACAACATGAGGGTAAGTAATTACAGAATTTACATTTTTTGGGGGAACTATCCCTTTAACTGGGAACTACATCAGTTTGGAGAAACTAAAATGGTTTACAGTAAAAAAAAAAAAAAAAAAAAAAAAACTTCTGGTTTCTTGATTTGCTTGTTTATTGACTGGTGATTAAAAAGATAAGTTGACAAAGACCAGATTTTCAAGATATTTGAAGTGTTTATTATCTTCAGTTGGCAAGCAAGATTTTGGATGCACCTGATTTGGTCACAGTTTGTCCTTTTGGAAGAAAAAAGGTAGGGGAAACAACATTCAAATGATGGCGAGTTAAAATGTTTAAACAACATTTGTTTCCTGTTATTAAAAAAAGGAAATTTCTTGCTTTTGTCATGTATCCTGTAAACCAATTAAACAAGCAATTAGAAACTCTTAAATGGCTTTTCACTGACTCTCCAGGTCTTCCATCAAGCAAGGCTCAATTTCTTTGAGAGCACTGTATAAGGCATCTTTCCCTTTAGTGCCTGCAGATTTAATCGGGCCCATTAATAAATTTCTCATCTTCTTTTGTGAGGTTTTCTCAGCTTGGATGGTTTCGTTATCCTCTTCTGTGATGATTTTCATCTGAAGAAGTTCATCTAGGATGCAGTCTACATTATGCACTCTGCTTATCAGCTTCGTCCGATTCTTATCAATGAAGTGCTCTATGAAAGAGATTGAAACAAGCATGTGGTTTGATTGTGAGGATAATAAGTACTAATGTATTGTGATCTTTTTAAATGAAGGCTCTACCAAACAGTGAAATGATTTGAAACTATGCTGTTTAAAACAGTTACATTTACTCACCAGTAGATGGAGCGCTTGGGCCTGTGGCTGGTAAAGAAACCTTTGGCGCTGTTGGAGAAACGTGTGTAGCTGCTGAAAAAAAAATATGAAGTTGATGATTCCCTTACAGTAAATCCACAGGTTGCACATTCAAACACGTGCACAGAAAACTATATATAGTTATCTTAAAGCCAGAGCCATGAAAAACAGAGTTGCGACAAGCTTTGATGTCGCCGGCGTCTCTACGAGGTCACGTGATTCATAGAGCTCCAAACACACCTGCGTTAACAATACATTGATAGGATAGACGACAGCTTTATTATACTGGTATTATTTGCAGCAATTTTTGATTAACATTACAGCATATTATGCATTGATTATTACGTCGATGACATTTATAGTATTATTTTATTTTGTAGAGTGATGGAGAGGTAACATTTAGCTAATACAGTTTTCTTAACCGTTAGGAATTGCATACTTATAATGTGACCATACAGCTTAACTTCTTTTTTTTCTTTTCTTTATTTTCAGTTAAATAAATGCTGTATATTTTAGTTTAATAATATTTATTTCATATTCTGGGTAGGTATTTTTGTACTAAATACTATTTGTGCAATAATTATGATACATTAATGACTTTAAATATATATATATATATATATATATATATATTACAATTAGTATTGTATTTAAGGTTGAAATACAAAAGGAAAAAAATAGAGAACATTTTAAATTCCAATGCAAAGATGCAAAGAGGCAAACTAGAGATTTGTATTTATTATTATTTGTAATGCCATGATTTTACCACTAGGTCTGTATGGCTCTTTACTAAATGTATCTAGAATATTGCAGGTCACACTTGCTTTTTTTTTTTATTCTTCATTTGAATACATATTTAGACAAAATTAAACACTAGAAATTAAAATAGTTAATAACTTAGGCCTACATCCTTTGTAAATGATACTTGCATAATTACACAACATGAATGCAAGCAAATAATGAATTTAAACCAATTTTAAATGTTGTTGAAAGAAGAATTCGACTGGATTCAGCCAAAATAATTTCGATCTACTTTCATTTTAGTATATACACAGGGATTGATATTGAATCGAGATTGAAATACCCATCCTAAATAAAAATAAAAATAAAAAACTCACTCCAAGCTACAAGTTGGCAACTGTGCAGAAAGTGAAACTATTTGTAATCATTAAAACGTATCAATCTTTTTAAATGCAAAAAATAACCCAGCTAAAAACCATTCCCAAGAGCGACAGAAAACCTTTAACTATTTAATTTTGTATTTGAATTACTTAAGAATAACTCGTTTAGTCATTTAAATAGTTTCCTTACATTTTCCTGTGATAGTGATGAGCTCCTCTGCTTGTTCATTACAACCAATAGCCTGCAAAATCTCGATTGTTACAGGAACAGCACCAGACTCCGTAAAAGTGGTCACCATCAAACCGGCGAGATCTATAGAATCTTCAACCTTTTCGACTGCAGCTCTTCGAATGCGCGGCTCTGTCTTCCGGTCGCACAATTTGCTTTTAAACTTTCTTTGATCTCCCGCCCCAAGATCATCAAAAATATCTTGCAGGTGATCCTTAATAGATTTCGCCATAGTTCTCTAAAAGTGTCGTGCCTCTTCGACAAGGATGTACTGAGGATGTAGCTCTTGCCAACCCCAGCTCCTATGAGTGCAGTTAGGCCTAGGCGTGTCTTTAGACTTTGCTCTAAACATTTTCCGCCCTATATAGACCACTTCCTTGTAAATAGTGTACAAGAAAGTCTAGGGTAATTTGGTGTTATCTGCTTCTGTATAAAGAATTAGATACACAACCCATGTTTTTTTTTGTTTTGTTCTGGAGGTATGTTTTAACTAGTTTATTAATTCAGTGCATGCACTACTTGCATGCTGTTTTCTTTATATAATGTATAGCTACTATGTTTTATTGAATTTTGTGACTTCACTAGTATAGAAATTATCTTTATGCTTGCAGTCAATGTTAATTTAAATTATGTCATCAATAGCACTCCTGACTCATCTTGTAATTCTAGGCTACCTCAGAGAAAGTCATGATAATTTGTAAGAACACAGAAGACACCTGCATCTTTCCGACAGTTCTAATGATCCTAAAAAAAAAACCTAATAAATGAACAAACAAACCCAGAGATATGATGTAATGAAACAATGAAAATAAAATGCACATAGATATCCTTCTAGATTATTCTTGTACAGCTCTATGGTGCTCACGTGATCTCCTGAAATAGTTGCTGGTTTCACACACTGTTATTTGGAAAAATGAGGCAGTGTTACTTCCTAAATCCTGAGTCAGTCAAACACTTCACAGAGCACAATTTTTATTTTTTGCAAGATGGTGGCTTGTAAGAAAACTGGTTGTAGGTTTTCAAGGTACCGTAATATCTAATAAAAATGTGTTCTTTCGAAAGTGCACCTGTACTCTCATTAATATTATTATCCAATGCATATACTTCTTTACAGCTGTATAGCTGTTAAAAAAAAAAAAAAAAAACCTTAAGCCACTACCCCTTATGTCAATCAAAACGTTATATTCAAATTTTTATAGGGCGTGTTGTAATTTACGCCAGTGGCATTTTATGATCTGATTTTATATAACACACAGCAGAGGAAATATGTTTGGACAAGACAGGAATTTTATGTATCAGAAGAGGGGGGGTTTTTGGCAGAGGAAATACATCCAAACCATCAATTAATTTGAAAACAATCACTAAAAATTACAATATCTTTTTTTTTCTCCTCAAATAACATTTTTCAAACTGTTCAGGCTACATTAGAGCTTCAAAGGCAAATGAGGATTTATTAAATTCATAGATGAGGAGCCAAAAACATGTGCAGCTTGAACATCAGAGTCCGGGAAACAGGTAGAATAATTTTGGCAGCGACGCTCTGTCTTTACATGCCATTTGCCTGTAGGACCCCATCATATCTGTGCTTTCAAAGCGCTGAAGAACCTAAAGAGAACATAAGTGACATGAAACCAGTCCTAAAGTTTATGCGAAATACTTCTGATATTTTGAAAGAAACATAAGTCACACAGATTGCTCTTGCAGCAGGGTCCGATTTACCTTTCTGAACAATTCCTCAATGTGCTCCTCATGGGCATGTTTCATCAACACATCCACTAGGTTCTGGACATAAAATGTTCCGTTCTCAACATGCCTGTAAGATTTGGTGTCTGCACAGAAATTTCAACAGTGGTATTAGGTGCTTTTAATCTTTTAAACAATAATGAAACTGAAATTGTAATTGCTACTTTGGAAAATGCACAGACAAATACAGAATATTTTACCTGGGGTGCAGGACATCAAAGAAATGAAGTCTTTCTCTTTGTGCACAAAGTCATCGCCCTCTATTTTCACTGGCTCCTCAGGCTCGCCGTCACTGGCCCACAAGCGTCCGGTCTCCCCTGAGTACATATTTGGATAAGAATGTGTCAGACTTCTTCAGCAGGACTTTTTACAATCTACAATCACATATGAGGTGTAGTTTTTATGTTTTGAGAGCTCAAATAGAAAAAACAATTAACTATTTTATTTGTACCTCCCCTGCAGGCTTGGATAAGAATAACCTTTGGTTTATCTCGCAGACCTGGACAATTCTCACTGTTCAGACAGCGGTAGATATTATCAACCGGGAAGGTATCAGAGGGATTGGATGATGAATAATGGACACCCAATACTGCATCCCTTTTGCCGTGGGACATTATAACCACAAAGGTGCTGTCTGAATGTGCATGCTCTTCACGTCGAGCAAAATCCTTGACTGCTTTCTCCATGTCCTGCCAATCAAATAAACTCAATTAAAACAATCAAGACAAGGTTTTCAATAAAAAGCTGTGTGCATCATCTGAAAACTTTTCTCCACCTTTGCAGAGAGGTTTTTGTGCTTGACAACTTGATAATCCAGCTCCTTTAACAGCCATTCCATGTTATTTTCATCCGTGTCTGCCCCTCTTCTTGTCATAGCCTTCTCGTCAAAGTCTATGTTGTTGATTAGCAGGGCGAGGCGCTTTCTTACCTTCTTTTCTTTTACTTGGTAAATCTAAGAAAAACAACCAAGAGACGTTAATGCAGAAACCAGTTCAATAGCAGAGCAACTGTCATTAATACATTAGAAAGACTATTATATATTTTGATATGAACAAAAATGGTGAATGCTTGAAATTTGACGAATACTTGCCTCCTGTCCTTTTTCTTTTATAATTTTGTTTTTAAATTCTTGGCTGCATGAAACAAGATGCAGTTGTTTATGCCAATCATCTGCCAGAGCGAGCTCAACCTTCGGTAGCTGCCCTGCTGCATGGTCTACAACATCCGGACGTGACTGAACCACAGGTGGACCTAGAAAACAGAAAACAGGTCATGAGCAAACCAGTAATCCCGTTTTGACACGGGATTACTAATAGTACGTTTTACTAATAGCCTAAATAAAATAAAAATGTTGCATTACTATATCCATATTATATATGCAAGATTGCAATCAAATGACTTTAATCAAGTGGTTTGGGCATCTCTGCAGTAGGTTACACATGCAGAACAATGACTGACGTGCTGTTAAAGAGGAGTTGTGTTTTAATTAAATGCTATAACATAGCTAAATTATGAAACGATCAGCAACAGACAGTCTTCCTTCTACATTCAGTTTCGTATTTTTCATCTTTTCCTGTAGTTTACTCACTTTGCACTGCGTTCTCTTTGAGCTCCGCTGCTTGTTCATTACAGCCAACAGCCTCTAAAATCTCAATTGCTACAGGAACTGCACGAGTCGATGTAAAAGTGCGCACCATTAAATCGGCGAGGTCTATAGCGTCGCAAACTTTTTCGACTTGAGCTTTTCGGATGCCCTCTCCTTTCTTTCGATCGCACAGTTTGTTTTTAAACTTCTTTAACTCATCCATCCCTAGATCATTAAAAGCATCCTCCAGATGATCCTTAGGGCTCTTCGCCATGATTGCTCAGACGTTTCGTTCGGATCCAGTGGCTGTTTTCAGGATTTCACATAGGCTTATAGATGCATACGCCCCGTGATCTCAGATGTGTCGCGCGCATGTTTGCTTCCTTCTTCCTGAGCCCATATTTATCAAGCTTCTCAAAGTGCCATTTTAGTCTTAAGTGCTGACAATTTATTAAATTTACTGCTATTTTCAAACTTATACAAGCAAGAATCAAATTTCTTAAAGCTAAGAATCACTCTTACTCTCCCAGTTATTTTAAGACAGCTCGAGATGGTTTTAGGTGCTGCCAGTAGGAGCTTGTGATGGTGTTGTTGAGGAGACAGACACGAGCGCAAATCTTTCAGGAGAGGAAGAGAGAGTTAGCCTACTTATGAGCATAGGATATTTACATTACCAAAGAATATCATAACTGACTTCAGTCTAGAGTGATTATTATATGCTCTTTAAAAACACTCCCGTTATAACCAACTAAGCCATGCTGTATCTTGAAATCATAATCCGTATCCGACACAGACACCGGAGCTGATCACGGCTAGCCTACCGAAAAAGACAATGAATGAGTAGATATATTGTTTTTTTTTTGTTTTGTTTTTTTTTAAGTTTTTGCACACATACATTTTAAGTAAAATTTAAGCATTCTACTTAGGCTACAGTTTTTTTTCGATTGCTAAACGACAGTGGGCACAACTGGAGCTACATGTGCAAAACTCTAACTACAGTCTGCACTATACCAACAGACACCTGAGCTAAACAGTTCACATCACCTGCAAAACTCATTCCAAGCAACACAACTCTTAACACATGGCTCTAAACAGGTTCAGAGCAGCCAAACACTACACACAACCCTCACTGAGATAACACACACTGTCACTCAAAACACACCGAGAGGAAAAGCACTAGCACAAACACCAATACAGAAATACTAACTTTTCATCTTTCCAGTTTAAACTATTTCAGTGACTTCATACAGTCGTATTTTCTTTAAAGAAAAGACTGACATTCTTTCACATTATTTACATTTTTAGAACATAATTCTTTAAGGCAAATGAAAATTAGCAGTTTGCTTCAATAGTCTGCAGTAATTTACAGAATTACAGTAATGAGGGAAAAAAGGTAGAAACTAAAAGTACATACTGTAATTCGAACAAATAATTGAGGGGCTAATTCTGAAATTGCAATCAGCAGTGTTTGAAATCTCTTCTGTTTTGAATTTGTGGTGGTTCACAGTTTTGACAGCAGTGTGTTAGCATTTGAACAAAGTGCTGTAAATCCACAGTGTTGTGCAGGTTGTGGTTAAAGTCATGGGATAAGTGTGTAGAGTTTTGAAAACTGTGTTCAAGCAATGAAAAACGAACTAGAGTTTGGTCCACATGGACTGCTGCTGTTTTGCACATGTGACTCCAGTTGTGCTCACTGTCGTTTAGCAATTGTAAAAAACTGTAACTAAGTAAGCCTAAATTTAGCAAGTGAATTGAGTAAATTTAACATGGCCAGTTAAGAGTTCGATGAGTATATCAATCTAGCTACTTTGTTTAATGCGCAATCCTCAAGTACATAACCTACAATTTGGGGTGAATTGTCCTAAAGTGGGACACTGCCTAATGTGGGGTGTTTATAGCTCCCCCATAAATACATCAATGCCAGTGAAACTCTGGGTTACAAAATGGTATTAGTTGTGGATTTAATGTTTTGGTTACACATCGCAATATATCACAGAAATCTTAAATGCAAAAAATGTCCCACATTAGGGCAATTCACCCTATATAATTTACTCAAATAACATAGCACTGGAAACCAACCACGCTATTAAAGTATTTGGTTCATTTGCATATTTGTAAGTAAGCAAGTAGACAGCTTGTTATCTTTTGAAGAGAATTATTGGGTGTTTCTCTTAATATGCTTTCTTTAGCGATCTTGTGTCTTTGTGTTCTCGCTTTACGTTATAACCGTCGAAGTTCAGTTCTCAAGAATACAAGTACAGAAGACGAAATGAAAGTTCCCGGATGTGTTCTTGATAGCGGAGATTGATCAAGTGCAGACTTGAGAGATTCGAGACGTTAGAAATCCCAGAAGACAATGCGGCAGGTATACGGAAGAATCTAAACTATAAACACGTTTTTGGCGGTGTTTCTGCTGTTATTATACGGTCGGTTAGGCAAGAATGCAACACATCTCAATATTCATAAGGGTGCGTTCTGTGTTCATTCTTCCAAAGAAGCTTAATAAAAAAGACCGGTCTCCAAGAGTAAACATCCGTTTTTGGCGTTTTTGAAATTGAGAAACCTATCCATTCAATTTAATTATTACCCAAAATGAACACAGAGACCTCAATATTTGGTACACCATATATAATGACGGTAACAAATAACGGATAGTGTTTGAGTAAATACAACGAAAACAGTGAAAATTTGAACCTTTTTAATTATTCATGCCCCACTGCATGATGGGGAAAAACGGGATCATAACTGATATTTACTTAAAGAATCCTTGTAAACATACAGCGTGCACTGCATGGCATAGCAGAATGCCAGCAAAGAGTGCTGCATTCATAACTGGAGTAGGTGTAAGGCTAGGGAAGGTTATGACATGCAGGGCAATAGTTATTTAGCTCTGGGATTGAGACCTATACGTGTACCGAGTTTCATATGAATATGTGCAAGTGTAAAATATACAGTCATGTATATTCCCATTTCTACCATCAGGGCAATAATTAAGGGGTTCCAATCAACATAAAATGTTACGAAGCTGCCTGGAAAAGGATTTGTCTTTATCGTCTTAATTCACCGTGAGGAGGAGAGTTTGAGTGGCCAAAGGATCACAGCTGGAGAATTGCAGAAAATAGTTGAGTCTGGGGGTCAGAAAACGTATAAAAATAAAAATTTCAAACAGCACCTACATCAACACATGTTGTTTGGGATGGTTAGCTCATCCAAAAACAATCCCCAGCATTTTCAGTTATCAGAAACAACAGGACTGGCTTCTATGGTCAGATGAAACAAAAAAATGAGCTTTTTAGCAGCAAACACTCAAGACGGGTTTGGTGCACAAAGGGATAAAAAGTACCCCATGTGTTCAATGAAATATACTGCTGTATTTTTAATGTTGTGGGCCTATATTTCTGCTGGAGGTCCTGGACATCTTGTTTAGATACATGGCATCTTTGATTCTATTAAATACCAACAGATTAAAATTAAAATAAAAAAGTGAATGACTCTGTTGGGCATCTTAGAATGGGCCATGTTTGGAGGTTTCAAAAAGCATTGAATAAAACGGTGCTGTTAATTGTGGCCAATGTATATTAGAAAAAAACATTTATTTCATAATGATATTTATGCCAATTTAAAATTTTTATTATCCAATGAAAGGTTAGATTTTTGTGCACTTTTTAAATAAAAGATCAGAAGGATTAACAATGCAGATACATTTTCACAGCTTTCTTTTTTTTTTATATTTACTAAGGGTATCGATATTTTTGGCCATGACTGTAAATTAAGTTTTCTGATAGAGACCCTGTGCCATGTCCAGATCCCAGCCTCTGTGGCATCCTAATGGCAGCAGAATCCAATGTGTGTGCAAATTTTCCAGAGTTTTTGAGCACTTTTTGAGCCCCCAAAAAGCCCTGGATAAAAAAAATAAATAAAAAAAAAATGGTGGGCCCAGGCCATCAATGCAAATGCCACCCTGGTGGCATCAAGAAAACTGTGCCCAGTGAGCAAATGCTTTTACAGTAACCCTTTGGCAGTCTGGTTTTAAGGGATTCAACAATGAAAGGGTTAATCCAAACAATCAAGAATGTTTTTCTGTGAAAAGTTAGTTCATGTTAATAAATGCATTTACTAAGGTTAATAAATAAAACCTTATTATAAAGTGTTACCAAAACCTTTATTGAGTTACACTGCTTGCATAATTATTAGGCAATTTGATACTCGGATCATTTTTTTTTTCAAGCACATTTTACCAATTCCAAACCACATCAATCATAATAACTTTTAAAAACTATTATTAAATTTGTATTTAAAGCTAAGTTAGCTTGTCTTTTTTATATATCATCGTGTCTAGTATTTATAGCAACTGCAACGGAGTTATTGAGCGTAAGGGTTTTGAGTACAGGCTAAACGTTTATGCTGAAAGTTTCAGTTAGTCTTTAAATGTAACGTTAACACTTTTTATTTGTTTTAGGTGTTCATGGAGTTCTAATTAATGTTACAGGATTGTGTGCAAGAACCTCAAGCATCAAATCATTGACCGATATAGTCAGAGATATTTCAGTCTAGGAGAGAGAGAGATGGGCAGCTGTTGACAGCTTTCACAAGAAATCAAGGTAGGTCCATATCCACTTGCATTGCATACTTTTCACCAGCTTGAGTACTGAAAATGAATCATAAAACATTTACAATTTTTTTTGTGTAATGCAATCAAAGTTGTGCTTGATTGGTTCTGCTTTCTTGTGATCATTTCTTTAATTTTTTTCATCAGTGATTCATTTTACTCCCTAACAGACTAAAGAGCCAACTGATGTCTCTGGCGCTCAGATGACTTTCTATCGTCCTTCGCCACAAACCTACAGATTTCTACAAAGTATTCTTTGAAAGTAACCTCTGTTTTCTCTCAGAATATATAAAAGAACATAAAAACAATCTTTTCACCATTAATTGTAGTTCGTAACAAATTGCTTAACATTATTATTGATGGTTATGTAATGAGAAATTTCATGATTGTGCTCTAATGTTGTTCGGACTCTGATGACGATTACTGATGACATTGGAATTTTCCTCATTGAGCATGAAGGCTCGCATCTTTTCTCCATCTCAATCCAGCCTCATTGAAGGCCATCACTGAAGGAGAAGTTGTGATGGACAATACTGATGACTTGCCAAAAGTTATGTGCATTCTGTATGGACTTACACACAGCATCTCAACTACCCTAAATCTATGAAAAACACATTCCAGTTCATGCATCAGGTACTGCTCATGATAAAACAGCTTACAATGTAAGGACATGCATGAAGCTGCCTTGAGAAGCCACTTGTGTTTTGCTGTATAAGACATTAAAGTGAGTTCTGTCACTGCATATTAGTGCTGTTAGTGCTCAGTTAATGTGTGTTCACACAACTTTTCAAGGGATATACCATATACAGTATTGTTCAAAATAATAGCAGTACAATGTGACTAACCAGAATAATCAAGGTTTTTCGTATATTTTTTTATTGCTACGTGGCAAACAAGTTACCAGTAGGTTCAGTAGATTCTCAGAAAACAAATGAGACCCAGCATTCATGATATGCACGCTCTTAAGGCTGTGCAATTGGGCAATTAGTTGAATTAGTTGAAAGGGGTGTGTTCAAAAAAATAGCAGTGTGGCATTCAATCACTGAGGTCATCAATTTTGTGAAGAAACAGGTGTGAATCAGGTGGCCCCTATTTAAGGATGAAGCCAACACTTGTTGAACATGCATTTGAAAGCTGAGGAAAATGGGTCGTTCAAGACATTGTTCAGAAGAACAGCGTACTTTGATTAAAAAGTTGATTAGAGAGGGGAAAACCTATAAAGAGGTGCAAAAAATGATAGGCTGTTCAGCTAAAATGATCTCCAATGCCTTAAAATGGAGAGCAAAACCAGAGAGACGTGGAAGAAAACGGAAGACAACCATCAAAATGGATAGAAGAATAACCAGAATGGCAAAGGCTCAGCCAATGATCACCTCCAGGATGATCAAAGACAGTCTGGAGTTACCTGTAAGTACTGTGACAGTTAGAAGACGTCTGTGTGAAGCTAATCTATTTTCAAGAATCCCCCGCAAAGTCCCTCTGTTAAAAAAAAGGCATGTGCAGAAGAGGTTACAATTTGCCAAAGAACACATCAACTGGCCTAAAGAGAAATGGAGGAACATTTTGTGGACTGATGAGAGTAAAATTGTTCTTTTTGGGTCCAAGGGCCACAGGCAGTTTGTGAGACGACCCCCAAACTCTGAATTCCAGCCACAGTACACAGTGAAGACAGTGAAGCATGGAGGTGCAAGCATCATGATATGGGCATGTTTCTCCTACTATGGTGTTGGGCCTATTTATCGCATACCAGGGATCATGGATCAGTTTGCAAATGTTAAAATACTTGAAGAGGTCATGTTGCCCTATGCTGAAGAGGACATGCCCTTGAAATGGTTGTTTCAACAAGACAATGACCCAAAACACACTAGTAAACGGGCAAAGTCTTGGTTCCAAACCAACAAAATTAATGTTATGGAGTGGCCAGCCCAATCTCCAGACCTTAATCCAATTGAGAACTTGTGGGGTGATTTCAAAAATGCTGTTTCTGAAGCAAAACCAAGAAATGTGAATGAATTGTGGAATGTTGTTAAAGAATCATGGAGTGGAATAACAGCTGAGAGGTGCCACAAGTTGGTTGACTCCATGCCACACAGATGTCAAGCAGTTTAAAAAAACTGTGGTCATACAACTAAATATTAGTTTAGTGATTCACAGGATTGCTAAATCCCAGAAAAAAAAATGTTTGTACAAAATAGTTTTGAGTTTGTACAGTCAAAGGTAGACACTGCTATTTTTTTGAACACACCCCTTTCAACTAATTGCCCAATTGCACAGCCTTAAGAGCGTGCATATCATGAATGCTGGGTCTTGTTTGTTTTCTGACAATCTACTGAACCTACTGGTAACTTGTTTGCCACGTAGCAATACAAAATATACTAAAAACCTTGATTATTCTGGTTAGTCACATTGTACTGCTATTATTTTGAACAATACTGTATATAGTACACAACCCAAGGGTTAGGAGTCAAACTCTCTAACCACTGGGCCACGACTTCCCTATATTTTCCAACTATCTATCGTTGGAAAGATCTAAGCATCCCAAAAATATATTTTACCAATGTTTTTTGTTAAAAATTATGTAGGAAAAGTAATAGATTAAATTATGACAAGAGTGCACCCCTCAAAAATCTACATTATAACAAGAGTTCTAAATTTGTTAAAAATAAAGTTTCTTTGTTGCCTTTTTTTTCAGAAATTATTTATCAAATGAAAACTTAAAATCTCAAAATTCATCCTTTAAAACCTTTCATTCATTAATTATACAAATTTTAGTTTGAAACATGCACTATAAAGTCTAGTTAAGGGGTTTTAATTAATATCTTTATTCAACTGTAATCACGTTAAATACAAATTCAGTCCAATTAAGCTGGTTTTTTATTTATTATTTTTTTTATAGCCTACATGACACCCATGTCTTGTTCTTGCCTAAACATATGGGTTTATGATGTTTAATACATTTGGCTGCTTTTAGCCTTACCCTGGAGTTAGTTCACCCTCGGCCTATGGTTGCATTGATAATCTCTAAAAGACATAGACAGTTCATCGCAATCTCACAAATCTCTGTTATAACCAAAGCCGTTGTTGTGGCCAATTTTGATACCCTGCCAAATTATTACCCCCCCCAGTATTGGTCGGTTTAGGAGTGGGTGTGGGGGAGGGGTTAGGATTAGGGGTGGGGTTAGGATTAGGCAATCAGATAGCGATTTGAACAAGGGGGGTAATAATTTGGCAGGGGGTCGAAATTGGGCACAACACCGGCGCCAGACCATACCTAACAGGAGTACGCAATCAGCAACAATAACTTGCAAAAACAAGGCATAAAACCAACCACAACAAATACAATGCAAGCGCGCACACATAGGCTACAACTGGTACAAACTGTCAGTTTATTTTCCAAGTGAAGAAGAAAATCACAAACTAATCAGTATTACCACAATCATGTCGCAACACAAACGAAACAGATTGATAATTATATGTTGTTAACGTTTTAATAGCCACATTTCACATTTAAGCTTACGTCAATTAAATAAACGCATAACTAACATTTTTAAAAAGATGAAGGTGATGCGTTTAGATTTGAAAAATCTGCCTCATTAGCCCTAATCTCCGAGTTTGGGCCAACCAGATGGAGTAGGCGGTCCAGGATGAGAAGGCCTTAAAACACATTAACGTAAACAGCAAAAAAATAAAAATAAATTCACCGGGACAGACCGCGAGTGACCCCTCTTGGTGCCGGCCCCGGTTATAACACAATAAACATATGTATAATAAATCTTTCATAATGTCTACAATTCGTGTGTTGTGATGAGATGATTTGTGAGCACGCAAAATTTCAGCACTGCATTGCTCAACGCTGCAAACACGTGTTATAGAAACTCTGCATAGGATTGTGCCTGTTAATCGTTTATATTAGTTCATATTGCTTTTGGGCATAGATGAATAACAATTTATTTGAGATATTTTACGTTTAGTTATTTCTATTTTGTGAAGTCCCGTGGTCATTATTCCTCTGCATTGCACACCATGTATGTGTGTCTACCCGCTTATATTTTATTATTCTATGGTATTAATCAATTCAATTATGTTATTCTGTTATTTACTGAATATGGTATTATCTTTCTTATAATATTATGCATGACTATGAAAGTAATCAATATACTGTTTAATAGGCTTATTCTCAAATACTTGATGTCTTATTGAGGGTTGGATGTATAAAGGCCCTCCCAGTGGGCAGTACTGGTAGAGTTGAAGAGGATTGAAGAGTATGTACTAAAATAACCCCTGTGTATTGCACCTGTGAACTAAACTAACCCTGTGAACTTTAGGTGATTTCCAAATGCTGACATCAGCAGTAAACAGACTTTGTGGATGGCTCACGTGACCACAGGCAACCAATAGGGAGAGGCGATGTTTTAATCGTTGATTTGGTCGAATTCCACCATTAAAAAATGGACTAGGAGGACTATTGATAAAGTGCTGAAAACTTGGCAGGCAGTGCCAATTAATAACCGGAACTACCAACTTTGGTAAGAGATAATAATAATAATAATAATAATAATTCATTACATTTATATAACCAATGCTGCGTGAACTCAGCCAATCAGGAAGTTTAACGTCCAAGTCCCGCCCCAGAAAGTTCCGGAACTTTGAAAAATCTCACCAGCAGGGACTTTCTGAGGGGCATTTCTTTACCCGGAACTTTATTTAGTTCCTGGTTCCTGCGGTGGAAACAAACCTAGTACCAGACCAAAGTCCCTAGTTCCTGGGTAAAGTTCCTGCGGTGGAAACGCGGCATTATCCACTGGCTCTTGACTCTACAGTGCATGTGCTACATCCTTTTTAAAACCTCTAGATCAGGGGTTTTCAACCTCTGGGCTGCGATGGTATTGCAAGTGGGCTGCCAATTACTATTAAAAGAAATAATAATATTGTTAATATATGTAAAAATTTCTAAGTCATAACATAACACAAGTTCATATATATATATGATTATTTCCTGTTCTTTGCCAGTTCATTCAGTAAATACAGTTAACAATCTAGCTTCCGAGTACTAAGTTATTAACCCAACAATAGCGGGGTCAGTTAATTTTTTTTGCAGTGGGCCGTGCAAACATACATGTTTGGTTGTGTGGGTCACGAGTTGAAAAAGGTTGGGAACCACTGCTCTAGATTATAAAAAAAAAAAATGCATTCTGTCAGCAATTTAACACAGCAGTAACATACAAGCCTCGGCTTGTAATTATACTGTAATTACTATTTTGAAAATTATTAAATTATTCCGTTACTAAAAAAAGTTATAAAATTACTGTAACGTGTTAAGTAATGTTACTGCCCAACAGTGGATCTCAGGGTAGCAAACATTTAAACATTTAACCCATCTGAAATAACTGTATAAATAAATTTGACAACATTTTGTAAAAAGGTGTATCCGTAACAATTTATTTACAAGAATGCACAAAACATATGCACAAAACATGTCAAAACATAAGTTTACATAAAAAAAAAAAGTATCAGTATCAAAAGAGGTAGCTAACAATGTTTTCTAAAGGCACCTTAACTGCATTTGATGGCCGATTTCAGCTCCATTGTTGAAATTCAACTTATTCAGAAGTCAAAATCAGTTTAAAGTACATATCTTTGAATAGAACTTCAGTCTTTTCTCTGTCCTTAATATTTCCAGGGCATGACTTCTGATGTTTTACAGTTCATTCAGATAATTAGGGGCATTTGAAAACATTCTTCTCTAATGTGCCCAGGAGTCTGTGGTTTCCTC
Organism: Carassius auratus; assembly: GCF_003368295.1. NCBI lineage: Eukaryota > Metazoa > Chordata > Actinopteri > Cypriniformes > Cyprinidae > Carassius > Carassius auratus. The sequence goes on along the minus strand of NC_039258.1, from coordinate 5,719,283 downwards.
TGATCTGGCTGTGTTTACTACAGATTGTGGAGATGCGCCATTTGATGGTGAGATGTTTAGACTTGTAAAAACCTCGTGCGCTGTTTTTCCAAGCATTCCTTGGACGTCACAAACGAAGCGGTAGACGTAACGCTTTCCCGCCGTTTTGTGAATTATGTTTTTGTGGTAGTAGTAGCGTAGGCCACGACTCAACTTCTCATAATTCATCTTTGGCTTGTTCTTACACTGGCCCCACCGCTTTGCCACCTGGAGGATACAAGGGAAACGGTAAGTAACTTCAACCAACAAGACTACTTCAGAACAGAGAGAATGTGAAAATGCCAGATGTGAAGATAACAATTTTTTTTTTGCTTTTTTGTGTTTTAGTTGAACTATGAATCTTACCTCTGCAGGATCTGACATTTTAAACTCCCAGCCATCTCCAGTCCAGCTAATAAACGTGTGGCAAGCAGAATCTAGCAGAAGTTCTAGAAGAAACTGCCAAAGCTGGATGGGTCCGGATCCTATATGCAAAAACAAATTTGAATTATACATCTCGAAAAGAACAAATTATTCTCACTCTCTGTTCTGATAAGTAATCATACTTTAAGAGCCCCTGTAACAATGCCTCACCTGGATAGGCTGACATGGGTGTCATTTCCCCCTCTCTGTCTGATCTTTGAGATGGTGCATTACGCCTTTTGGCCACACGGGGACAGAACTGCTCAGAGGATTTCGTAAGTGGAGGTGATGAAGATGATGCTGGCTGTCCAAGCATGGAAGTGCAGTAACTGGGTGAGGGATAATCAGACCAATATGAAGGTCTGTTCTGCTGCTCTGCCTCATACAAGACATATGTTCTCTCAGTATCACCTACACAAAAAAGACATGAGTTAATACTGACAATATTAAAAATATTAAAGAATTTAAAAAAATACATATGCTACAATTTAAGAAGAATAAATAAAATAATTAAAAAAAAACTATATGCATGCATATTTTCCACAAGCCTATGCGTCTCTAATAAAATGCCTACCCAGATGGTCCAGACTGACGGTACCGGATGCTCCTCTGTGATTTGGACCTTTCCCAGGTTGGTAATGGCTGCTGGTGTCCATCCCTGGGCTGAATGGACTGCTTTGTGCTGGAGTGCATAGAGGAACAAGGTTCTGGTAGGTTTGATTTGTTTCCTGAAAGGCAACCTGCTGCCGGTCCGCTACCATTCCTTCTGGAACTTTGGAGAAATTGCATCGTATGAGGAAATGGCAAATAAAAAAGGATTTCTAACATTTTAAGAAGAATGGGAAAAAATTGAGTGTTGTTATTGACACTTACTGTTAGTATAGGATGCCCAACAGCTAAACTCAGGAAAGGAATCCAGATTAAAGAGTCCAGAGTCAGTGGAGTTGATTGCAAGAGTATGACCTATTAAAACCACACCAGTTTTTTGTAATCATTAAAAGTACTTGTCTGCATTGTGATTTAATATAATAAATAGGAATATGTACATCATAAGATGGTTACCTTTAGAACTGTGCAAATGCTCCTTCTGGGACTCTGAAAATGTTTCTGGATACTGCTGTTGGCCAGGTCCTTTGCTGTCTAATAAAAATGACAGGTCTTCACCACTGCAGTCTGGAGGTACATTATCAAAGATGTCAAATGAATGAGAGCCAAGAGAGACTGTATTCTAGAATGAACAATGGATGGGACCTGGCATAAAGTTTTCTACACCTAGTCTGAACTGTGCTGGAAAAGAGGCTGTGACAGAGTGGTGAAGAAGTGGATAGGAGAGGGAGTGCTAAATCTGTTTGAGGAGGAAGTCTGGAGGAAAGGATTAGGAAGAGAGGGAGGGAGCAGAATAAAAAAAAAAACGGGTGTCTTTAACCAGACCACCCCTTTTTTTCAACATCCCTGGTTGGGACATTCCTAAATCTCAGAGCATGCATATCCTGACATCCCCTCTTCCTGATGAGCTTTGAATTAGTGCACACAAACAAGATGTCAAGGTCTGATTTTTATGGTTTTGACAGGGGTGTTGCAATGCTGGCTTTGCAGCTCAAGGACAACGGAAATGTTTTGCACGGACATTCAGGAAACAAAGCCGGAGAAATACTGAATCCCACAAAATCTGACAGGCTTTACCCTTGAGGGCAAACTAAATGTGATCACTGCAAATGTGGACTTTGATGTTATCATTTACATACTGAGAGTGAGAGATAACTGAAGATTTCTGTTTGGAGAAAAGCATGTTGAAATAAGATATTACCATATGAGCTGAAGTCAAATCCGCCAGGAACCTCCTGAGTTCTGAAGTCTTCTGTGTAAAATCCAGCTTGATACATTTCCATATCTGAAGGAAAAACAGCATAATTTAGATAATTACCCTAATACAATATATTGTTTCACTGAGTTAGTTTTTGTCCTTGTGTCGGCCTAATTATTCCATTAAAAACAGTCTAATTCTCACACCCTGTAGTATAATTTATTAAACATTTCCATGTGTGTAAAACAGTCTATTATTTTCAATGGCAGCCAGTGATTCAAACACTGATTAGAAATCTCAGCTCGAAAATGACGGATTAAAATCTTACTGATTGGAAAACCTCACCTTAAAGTTCTCAAAGTCCTTATGCTACAGCTTCAATCTCTGCCTTCCAGCTCTGTTGACTGTTTCTGCTGGACTCAGGACCGTTATAAAGAGGCCGTGCGCGATGGGGTGTGTCCGCGCGTCTCGTGAAGGAATGCGTCGTGACTGCGGTTCCCTCCTTTAACTCCTCGTGACGTCAGACAGGAGTCACGACCACAGATTTGTTACCCTTCCATTCATAGAAAAGGTGTCCATGGGGAGTAGAAAAACATCACTAGACGGGTTTGACAGACGTCCCTTCAGATTTTTTTTTCTTGAACACGAGACCGTTTGACCTAAATGTTTTGATTAGATAGAAGATTAAAACGGCTTAAACATAACGATTGGTCTAGGAATCTTTCGAGTTTTCGTACATTAAATGAAGTTACAGTCCGTTCAATTGGGCCTACTTCGGTTCTTTAGATAGCCTAATTTTAATGATCTTCACACTAAAAATGGGTCTTTTCTTTTTTTTTAATAACGGTTGACTAAACGATTTTTTTGGTTGTCCCAAGCGGTTTTTCTATGGCATTAATGCGAAAACTCTTATTTGGAACCTCCGAATGTATCGATGATTTAGCTTATTGGTGACAAGAAACTCTGGAAATAACATTGAAACATATCCAAAACAACATTTAGTGACAAGGAACTCTGCGAAACGTGATCAAAATGTGACATTTGACAATCATTAAAAAAAATAAAAAAAAATAATAATCGTTTTGATTCATAAATTTAAAAATGGAATCTACCCTGAATGAAGTCTATAACCAAAAAAGGTAACACTTTAGAATAAGGTTCCATTAGTTAATGTTAGTTAATGTATTAATTAACATGAACAAACAATGAATAATACATTACTGTATTTATTCATCTTCGTTAATGTTAGTTAATGAAAATACAGTTATTGTTAGTTCATGGTAATTCACAGTGCATTAACTAATGTTAACAAGCACAACTTTTGATTTAAATAATGCATTAGTAAATGTTGAAATTAACATGAACTAAGACTTATAAATGCTGTAGAAGGATTGTTCTTGCTTCATGTTAACGAAAGTAGTTAACTAACATTAACTAATGGAACCTTATTCTAAAGTGTTACCCTAAAAAAATTCTAAAGTGTTCCAATTTCCTAATAACTTTTAAAACCAAACCAATTTGCTAGTCCTAATAAAGCTAATAAAACAATTACTAACATTATTATAATGATGATGTGACAGGTCATATTTTGTAAGCTTATAAAATGGAAAAGTAGACTAGCCTACAACAATTTTTAATTTTGGATTGCGTGTAGCCTATCTTTTTTTTTTTTTTTTGAACGAAATGAAATTGGCTACGTAAGAATATAAATTACAGGCTACATCTGCATTAAGTCCATATCTGATGTTACATTAATAAGTGACAGTAAAACAGTTGATGCTAATTTGTTGGGGTCTATATATCACTTACCGATCTAAACAGAACATTTCTCCTCTCGTCACTTTTGTAGGTCTAACTGGGATTTAGGAATGAGATCAATCTGTACCAGCAACTTTGCCTTTATTGAGGAGTTCGTATCTTTAAAAGCTATTCAAGAGAACAATGGCCTGTTAAATTCCGAGTCGAGGAGGCCTGAAATCACGGCGTGAGTGCTTTGGATAGATAAGACCAACCCAAGAGTCTTGTATAAACAAACACCTCAGGCCATTTTCCTCCGGCGCGCAGAAAAAATACATCTGGAAAAGTTGCCAAATCGTGCAAGGCTTGAGTCGTGATTGATGAAGAGGATACAATCAGTGTCAAATTCCCATGGCACCTCTACAGACGCACGCCCTGTCTCCAAATCCACACGAAGAAATGTTAAAAAATACTTTTTTATAGCATAAAAATATTTAAACACTAACATCTCTTCGTATTACAAAAATACTGTTTCAGAATAATTAATTAAACGATTAAGTAATGTTTACTGACTGGACAATCTAGGAACCATTTGCTTTTATTCTTAATTAAAGGAGTACAAAACTATAGGCTATGTGCATAACGCAATGCAATGGATTCTCTTCAGTTCCGAGAGTTTTGAAGAGCTTTTATGCAGCTGATGATTTAGGATGTTGATACAGTGTTGGCTTGTGGTCTGAGAAATCTAACTTAAGGCGCCATTTCCTGCATGTTTATTTTTTATGTTTGAAGATAAGGTAAAATGTATATCTATAATCAAGGTAAATAACATATGTATTAATGCCTGTTATGTTCTTAAATGCTTATCAAAAAGAAATGAAAAGGGTAAAAAAAAAGATATAGCCTATATATAGGCCTACATAAATATATAAACATAAGGGCAATAACCTAAAGGATTAAAAACAAAGATTTAGGTTTAAATGTTCTCACGTAGCTTATAAATTAAGGTTGCAGATAGATTGTCACGGCTAATAAAGAAAAAATAAAACCGTTCTATATTGTTCTTAAATGGAGAGAGGTCAGATTTGAATAGATTCATTACATTACTTTTTAACTGACTGCAAAATCTCATTATAATCAGAGAATTTAAAACAGGAGGTTTTGGTTTCACAAATATTCCGAGGAGTTAGTGCAATAAGAGTTCACCAATAAGGAACAGAGCTAGATGCTTTTGTGTGACTTCACTTCCCAATTTTAGAAAGGAGAGCTCAAAAGAAAAAAAACCGTTGCCATCCGGTTATGGTCTAAGCGAAAATAGTATGGTTTACGCCGATGACTGAATGCGCCTGTGCACACAAGTCGATGAGTTTCAGCTGGGTTATCAAAGCACCTGGGTTTACATAGCTTAAGTTTACCAAAGTATTTTCTTCATGAACTCCACAGAAATCTGCAATGGACTGTACTATTAAGGTAGGCGTTTGATCTGGTTTATTGTCTTGTTCTGAATATGAGTAGCGAGTGCGCAAACACCCACACGGTTAGCGCGACTACTGGTGAGAGAGGCAAGGCGGTGATGCAGGTCCCCACTCTTTCCTTCTTGTACAAAATTTCCTCTTCCTTCCCGTTCGTGGTTGAATGTCGGCTCTTTAATAACAAGAAACCACTACAACATTTAGACTGCGATAAAAACGAAATGGTGTCCACAGCGCGCGAGAGAGGGTATGCACAAATTTGTCTTTACTTTTGTTTTAACAAAAAAAAATGTAACAGTTCTAGGACGCAAAATGGCATATCATCCAAGTCAAGTAAGCTAAGTACATGTAACTAACTTACTTTCTACTTACCATCTTAAGAACGAGGAAAACTCACGCAAATGCAAACTGGAAAACAATGTACCGAATTTCACATATGGCACAATTATGGCGGGGCGCTCTCGAGGCAGGTGGCTTTATGGCGCCAACAACAAGGTAGACTGTAGAGACTTTAAAAAAAAAACCCCAAAACGAAAACGTCTAGTATTTTTTGTTCTTGCATTCTTTCGATTTTTTAAATCTGACATGGCACTTTGCAATAACTAACAGGCTATATTAATGCATATCAACTGTGATAAAAAAGCATATGCTATTTTTTTGTTTTTGTTTTATTTGGATGGTAACGTCATGGCAAGCAACAGTTCATATTTTTATTAATAGATTGTGGCTAAGTGTTTTGTTGGTGCTGAAAAAATTCCAGTAAAGCTACATAAATGTTGATTATTATGAAGATTAGCTACGTTAATTATTCTAGAACCTCGTTTAATTTAATATAGCTACATTCATTCAAAACAAAACAAACAGAACAAACAAACACAGGGGCTAATCACAAAATTATGAAATCCCAGTCGTTATCTGCCTGCTGAAATTAATTTCGATTATAATTAAATAGGCAATAATACTGTTTGCTAGTTGCTGTATTATATTTGTATCATTTACATAAATATTTGAGCTTGCACTTTATTTTAAGGTGTCCTTGTTGCACATGTACTCACTATTAGCTATAATAACAACAACGATAAATTATGTATAATAACATGCAAGTAACTCTAAGCCAAACCTAATCCTAACCATATAGTAAGGACAAAATAGGCTAGTATTGTCCAAATGTGTAATTATACACTTTAATAAGGCCACCTTAAAATCAATTAAATAAAGTGTATCCATATTTTGAAATAACTAGGCCTTTTTTTTTATAGACATGCTCTTAAACGCGTAAAATAATATTTATTTATATAATATTAGGCCTATTCTAATTGCTCACTATATTTGGTGAACAGCTTTGAATGTGACGCATTGGGGTTGTTCTTTTTGTTCATTCTGCAGAAACTGTGTTGGTTCATCTTGTCCTTTTACGCAATGATCCCCCCCCCCCCCCCCCCAAAAAAAAGCTAGAGCAGACGGGTAGCCTGTTGCATTCCTGCATTTCGTGTTTGTAATTATTCCATGCCTGATTTAGTTCTTTAAGGAATAATTTATAGCAAAGTGCTGGGCGCTTGTCAGGTGTCGTTATCAGAGCAGAGCAGGCTTCCGGTCTCAAACCTCAGACTTTCCGCACACACTTCCGCAGTCCCTCCTCGAAAAAAGGCAACAAAGACTGACAAAACAAAATTGCTTCGATAGATGTGCGATGCCAATGCATTGTTCTACATTTCAATTAAATTAGCCGGAGAGTAAACTAAAGCGAATTGGAACGCACTGCGGGTTTTGTTAATGCAGGTTCTCCTCACTGAAGCGCCCATCTCCACTTGCAAGATGTTGCTGATTAAAACTTGTGAAAACCACAAAGTGTTGTTGCAGCTCAGAGCGCAGCTGCGTGTCTCTTTGCAAAATCAGCATGCCTTAACGTCAACTTCTGCTTTCCTTCACTCTCGCAAACTGAACATGACTAACATCATAACTGTGAAAGTTCTAGCTCGAATATGATTCATTAAGCAAATTCTCGTGCGTTAAAGCTTTTAATATATGCGCTCTTTAAAAAAAATAACATGATTAAATGAAATTAGAAATTATAACCTGCTTATAAATATAAAAAAATGTGGTATAGCACTTTTTTGGTTCTAATTTATTTTTATTATATTGGCAAAATTGGGTAGTAACGAATAATTTAACAATATAAGCTATGAGTAGTTAAACGAACAAACGAAAAATACAACTTTATTTCCTCAGTCGTGACGGTTCCTGCGGTTAAGTATATCAAAGCTGGAGGCCTATTTTTGTTTCTTAGAATGCAGTGACTGCAGTTTTATCAGACTTCATGAGCTAAAACCAAAACGAAAAATTACACATTATCTGGTTGGCACATTAAAAATTCTTTCTTGATTATCGAAACAAGCAGCAGATTCACTCAACCGTGTGGAGAGAGAGAGAGGGAAAACTCTTGGGTTAAAAACAGACATTACAAAACATAAACGTAAAAATATTTTCTAACTTTCGTTCATAACTGAAGTGGTGTTCACCATCCCCAGGTTGTGGGGTTTGTTTGCACCCTGTTAAATGAGAAAAAGTGGTTTTAAAACCAAACTAAAATGACATTTTTGTACTATTTTTTTTGTAGTCATTTCGATCATGTAATAGGAGTAGGCTACTATATATTTGTCCACCTTTACGAATTGTCTTATTTAACATTTATACTCTTTTCATAAATTGCCATCATTTATCAGTGTTTAAAATACAAATATAAAGTTTCCATATCTATTAACTGATATTTGAAATATTTCTACAAGTTATTTTATAATAATTTAGTGCTAAATGTACAATTATAATAACCCTGTCTTCCCTAATACTGTGCCTTGATGATATTTTTATATAGTTATTTAATGGGTTTATATGGCAAATAGCAAACATTTTATAAATCATTTATGGATAATAATACTAAGTTAATGTAGTTAAGGAATTGCACAATTAGGCCCCATTCATTATATTTAAAATGATGAAAATAAATAATAAATTAAATCATTGTCAATCGTGACTACATGGTATGTGCATAGTATTTATGCAGTAACAGTATTTTTTTGCATGTCTGATTTCCGCATTTTACTGTGATTTTCACTCTAGTACTTCAGACCAACAAAATAGACTTCACAGCAGCAAACCAACTAGAATATAATAAAGCCAATTGTGACTGAGAAAGAAATATACAGATCAGTGCATGTCTCCCATATTACCCAATGTCCCATTATGATAATAAGCAAAGGGACATTTCATAACCTGATTTCATTACCAAAGATTGACCACATTGCATTTCAGTGCTTCCTGTACTAGCATGCATCAGATTCAAACCTGTACACCTTTAAAAAAAATAAAATAGACTTATTTCTAGATTTACTAGTGGTAATCTAGTAAATCTGTTGGATTATCACAGAATAAGTTTGCAGTGAACTCCGCCCTTTGAGGGTGATAAACTGTGTGATTAGTTTTTGTGCAAAACCTCTGAAACCTAAAAGCACCTAGGTTTTTTTCTGTGCAGCGTTGCTCTACCACAAGTTCTGAGAATTTCTTTCACAAGACCAAATGGAGGTCTGTTGCAATTGACTTGAAAACACTGCACGCATGTCACAGGCACCCAGTGGTGCCAAAGGACGGCACAACAATAGCATGACTGTGTTTACGTGCATCTCTGCGTGTTGTTTTTGATGTGAGATGCACATTAATCTCACTGACCTCGAGTCGACATTTTGCACACAGCATGCAGTTTGTTTGCTAAAATATTGCGTTTGGTTTCTCAAGCAACAGAGACCGATATGAAACTCATCGAACAGGAAGTCAGTTGTGGCCAGGGTAGAGTATGTTTATGTTCATCACTTTGGAGGAGAGAGAGCAGTACTATGTGTGTTGGGTTGCGGTTTAAAAGGTGCATAGGTGCAAAATAATTTTAACTGCAGAATGAAATACCAGCTGTTTCACTGGCGGCAGTTTAGCTTGCTGTAAAAAAAGATGCAGAATACATCATTTATCACTAGCACATTTGCTTTTTGTATACTGATCCAAATTAATGGTTTGAAGTAAGTGAGTGTTCAAACGGTGTTGGACAATGCAATGCAATCTTAGTGCATGTCATCTCTCCTACACAGAGCAGCATCAAGTTCAGCCTCATCTGTGCCACAAGTTAGGGCTTTCAAATGCACATAAACTAGGTGGTGAAAACTGTTTGCGTTGTCAGCTTGGCCTTTGCGCTTTGCTCGCTTTCACTTCTCTACAAGAGCTACAAGTTTTCATGGCCTTTTTAATGGTGTGTGAGAGATAGCTAGTGCTCTTCACAGCTAGCTCAATAGGAATCACTGCAGTGAATTATTACTAGCAAAATTAAGATATCTTAAGAGAAACCAGTAATATTGACTTGTCACTCGGGTTTGGCAATTCACACTGCAACAACAAATCCATCCATTTGCAAGCCCTGTAAAACTGCAAAGCTTTACAAACTTTCAAACAAAGATGCCAACATTCATCTTAGCTTATCTTTTCTGGTTAAAAATTGGTCATATGAATTTCTTTGAATTTGACGTCACTGTAATTCTACTTCCTTACAATTCAAATTCTTATTCTGCTAGTTCAATTAAAATTCAGGTTTTCTTAATTTCTGAATGGACAAAACCCAAAGTAGCTGGTGTTTGTTTGGGCCATAAGAGAACATTCTTTTCTGGCAGTCTTGACCTGAAATATGAATGATATAAAATCCTTTGAACTTTCATCGTCAAAAAGCAATTTTATCAGTAAATGCCAGTCACTTAAATGAAACACCGAAACAGATTCTTGTTACAAATGCGCAAGACTTCTGATCAGGTGAATGCACCCTACAATGCTGCCTCCTCCCTGTTTGGTGACCCTCATCAGCATTCAGAACAAATTTGTTTTTCAGCTTTAAATGACCCACATTTCTACCACTCCTCTGTTTCCTATCTCATACCCCATGCCAAAAGGTTTCACTGCACATGGGGGCCAGATTTCCTGTGAGCCACCGAAAAAGCTCAGTGCTGACGTATTTCAGCTCTAAAGACAATACTAAAACCCTCTAAACAAGCTCACTGAATTCAGCTATAACACAAACATTAATGCACAAACACATACATTTGAATGTTTAAAGCGTCTTTTTGAAGTTTCAAATGGACACACCTAAAACAGAGTGCTCGAGAGCAGACTACCAACACTATACACAGGAAGAATATGCACAGATGTCTCAATTTCTAATTTGATTCTTGTGCCAAGTCATATCTACCTGGGAGTTAAACGCCTTAAACTATTCCGATAAACTTATTTTTCAGTTTCAAAATTAATACCCCCCTGCCCCTGTAGCTGAACAGTAAGAGAGCATATAAGTAATTTTAGTACTAATTTTATAAGGTTTTGGACTCTAGCTAACATAGCTTTTGAGTCAAAAGACTGAATTAAATGATAATTTCTGTCAACTCTACACTCTTAACCTGTTAACTGTCACCCCGTCCCGAATACGGGGTGCCTACGTTGACTATACTATATTACAATCAAATCTAATCTAATCTTGACAAACTATATATCGTTGGAAAGGTCTAAGACTCCCAAATATATATTTTACCAATGTTTTTTGTTAAAAATTATGTAGGAAAAGTAATATATTAATTTATGACAAGAGTGCACCCTCAGAAATCTACATTACAAAAGGAGTTTTGACCTTTGTTTAAAAAAAAAAAAAAAAAGACTTCCTCATTGCCTTTTTCTCTATCACATTTTAGAAATCATCAGAAGTTATAGATCACTTGAAAACATAAAATCTCAAAATTCATCCTTTAAAATCCATTTTAAAATCAGACGTTGCATTACCATGTAAATGGCACATCAAAATCATGAATTATAAAAATTTTGGTTTGTATCATGCACATTCAAATCTATCTTCAAAAACATGAGTGACAGTTAAGGGGTTAAAAATAAAGGTTCCAAAATGGGGTTTTTGCAGTAATGCCATAGAAGAACCATTTTTGGTTCTACAAAGAATCATTTTCATAATAAAAAACACATTTTAAAAACCTAAAGAACCTCTTTACACCATGAAGATCTTTTGTAAAATGCAGAGGTTCCATGGTGTTAAAGTTTCTTTATGGAACAACAGACACCAATAAAGAACCTTTATTTTGTAGATCGTAGTTCCTCCCTAGAGTTTTTTTTTATTATTGTCCAGATAAACCTTAAGTTTGTACCCCAAATCAATTCTTTTGACATCAGTTGCTGATTAGAAAGTCATGTTATTGCGTTAGTAGCGGAAAACCGTAACATCCCTGTTCTGGAATTACTGACAAAATGCTTAAGTGTTATTTCTATTCTTACGCTATGGCTTGTTGTTCAGCTAAATCAAGGACTTTAAGTGTTTTGTTTACATAACCAGTGTGTGTTCTATACTTCACAGGAAGCTCTTTCGGTGGTGAGTGAAAACCAGTCCATATTCGAGTCGCCCTTCAGTGGTCCCCAGGCCATGCACATGAAGGGAGAGATCACGTCACCTGCAGTGTTCAGACAGGGTTCTGAAGAGAGCGTAGAACCCACTGAGCCAGACTGGACCGGATCGGCCACACAGAACCCTGCGAAGAGAGCAGAACACATCAACGGAAACAGGTGGGCCAACAAACTTTGACGTCAGAAGATCCAAGTCTCCATTTATAAACCCTTAAAGTAAAAGGGTCTTTATTGGCATTAATGGTTCCAAGAGGAAACGTTTCAATGATCAATCACTGATCAAATCCGTCAATATGCATTTCCAGGAGGCATCTGAATTTTGAGTTATACTATTCTTTCAATACCATAATGGTGAGCATTTAGAACCAAAACATTTTAGCTCTCCGTTTCTTATTTTCTCTCATGCATGCCACAGCCGTGAGTCCCCAGTGGACTGCAGTGTGACTAAAAGGACCCGACACATGAGTAACAGTGATGGGGGACCATTGGCCTACCAGGCCTCTTACCCAGAGCCACGGAGCAGCCCGCAGAATGCCACCCCACCCAGCAGCACCACCACAGAGGAGAAGAGGGTCATTGTACCAGCGGGTGAGATCTATTGTGAAAGTGTTTCACTGTCATTTCTACAGAAAAGATGCATTACTACTTGGTCTACTAGTTGTATAATTACTCCGTTTATTCAGCACAGAGGCATTCAATCAAAATTGAGAGTAAATCCATGAATTTTGATTTCATATTGACTGTTTTTGTTAAGCCTAAAACATTAAAATGATCAAAAATTAAAACCATTAGTCTTTGCAACTAAAAATGTTGCCTTTGCAATACAAGTACTAAACTAAAAATATAAAATTAAAAGCCAAAATATGAATAAACAAACAACAGTATATAGATGATACTTAACACCTGTTGACTGTAATATGTTCATAAAAAGGGAAGCATTTAAGTACCTGACAGATTTAGTCTGCAGTTGACCAATTTCTAAAACTAGAGGATGTATAGATGTCTAAACAAAGATATGTGGTAATTATGCAGTGGCCACAGGCTCTTGCATCACTTAGGAACTTGTGCTTTGTGGTTAAAAAAAGGTTAGTTTGAAATACAAGTAGTGTTAAAGAAAGAAAAAGCACTAATGTGCTTCCTTCTGGTAGATCCCAGTAAACCAAGTAAACTACAGATGGTTGCACAGATTCTAACAGAGATGATAACTTCTTTCTCCCAAACCAATTAGGAAGTTGAGTTATCTTCAGTGAGGTGTTTTGAACATTATTAAAAGGGCAGAGCGGTGGAGTCGCTCCATGCATTGTGCGACAGAGAGTGTATGGGATACCTCCTCATGAGTCACCCAGCCCAAACAATTATAATGCTCATAATTCTCGGATATGGCGTCATATTTCAAGGACAAATAAGAGAGTATGATGGCTTATAGAAGGAGAACTGTAATATGCAGAGAAGCATTTCCGATAGCATTCCGATTAATCTCAAAGGCAGCTGAACTGTGGCGTCAAAAAGGCAGAGAAAAAAATCCTCTAAAAATAAACCAGGCATTGGTCAAGAATATAATTAGTATATAACACACTTACATATCTATTCAAATATCAAATAAACGTCAATGAATGAAGAAACAACATGCATCCACATCATCCAAACCATGACCCCTTGGCCTAAAACCCTTACTGAAGAACAAAAAAATGTATTAGCCCTAACTTACAGACTTTAAGAGTAGTAACCGAGAGTGCACTGACTCTTTTACCTCATGTTTGAACTCTGATAAATACTGTCACAGCTGAAGCACTTGTTCCTCATTTTATCCTTGCTTCTGTCCTGTTTTAGACCCAGAAGTATGGACACAAGATCATGTGCGGCAGTGGGTAGAGTGGGCAATAAAGGAATACGGCCTTTCCGATGTGGACGTGTCCCTATTCCATACTCTGGATGGAAAAGCACTCTGCAAAATGACCAAAGAGGACATGATGCGTCTCACTACCGCATACAACACAGACATCCTGCTCTCTCATCTAAACTACCTCCGGGAGAGTAAGGAACTTTGCCCATAATTCCATATGAATAATCCATTAATAATTGTTAATCTGGTCAAGAAAACATAAGGAAAAACTATAAAACAACTTTAATCATTTCCATTTCTAAAATTGTGGAAAAGTTTATGCATATTTAAATATATGTAAATTAAGTATACAGTAAATATAAATACAGTAAGTTAAGAGGTCTTATTTTCTTTACTATTGTTTACTCAGGTAGCCCCACTTTTTCCTACCCTGCAACCCCTACCAATACACAACCACAGCCTAGACTACAGGTTAAAGCTGGTAAGTCAAACATTTTACTTCTATTTAAGATAAAATTGGATGAGCTGATTTTGCAACCCCTGTCCGAATGTACACCACATTTTATATAAGTGCCCCAAAATTAGATGTTTTTTGTAACGAATGATCCTAAAGTTATTCCAGTGAACTAAAAGCAATTTTGTGCCTAATGATCTTCTTATTTTATCCAATGCAAATGACATGTACTAAACACTTATTGTATCATAACGTGGTTGAAGCCCTATGATAAGTCACAAGGTTATTTTTAGCTATACTAAAATTCTTAAAGGGGTAGTTCAACCTAAAAGATGATATTTAATTCATTAAAATTAAACAATTTACTCACCCTCAAGTTGTTTCAAAACTTTCTTTCTTCGTTAAATACAAAAGATATTTGGAAGAATGCTGGTAACCAAACAGTTGCCAGAATCCATTAACTTCTGTAGCATGGAAAAATACAAAGGAAGTCAATGGATACCGGCAACTGTTTGGTAGCCAACATTCTTCCAAATATATTTTGTATTCAACAGAAGAAAGAAACTCATACTGGTTTGAAACAACTTGAGGGTGAGTAAATGACAGAATTAATTGTTTTTAGGTAAACTAGATCTTTAAATCTCCCATTAAATAGCCATTGAAAATTTTTATATATATATATATATATATATATATATATATATATATATATATATATATATATATATATATATATATATATATATATATATATATATATATATATATATATATATATATATATATATATTTCTTCAATGAATTTTGCCCCAAGTGTTGCAAGGTTTTTGAATCGTTGCACTTTCAGACAGGAAACAGCTGCATCAGGACAGGAAGTAAGGGGTGTAGAGCTCAGGTTAGGATACAATTGACTATTCTCTGGTAAAGAGAATCAGTTAGAACAAAAGGACAATCACCCTGAGGAATTGTGTGCCATCTTCAGGCCTTCTTACCATTTTGCTGCTGGCTTTGTTCTACCCTGCGTTTCTCCTAAGGGATCTTTAATGCAGGGCTTCCTTCCTTCTGAGGCTGCGCTTCTCCTTACTCTATAAAGCCATCCTTTCCTGTAAAATCTCCCTTGTGTAAACTGCTCCTATCTGACTTTGCCTCGGCACAGAAAACAGCTTTGAGGAGATCGGCAGAAGGAATAGTTGGTCCTCAAGCGCCTTACCAGCTGTCCCAAAAGGTTGCTCTACATTCACAAAAACATCATAATGTTACATAATTATATTGCATAAATATGAAATTAAAAAATAAATAAAACCCACCTTTTTTTATTCTTTTAAATATCACAGGTTCTCCAATCGAACATCAGCACAACACCAGAATTACAGAGCCTCCACCAAGACTTCCACAAGGTCAACAAGTGCACCTTTAAATTGAATACTCTATGAAACTGATTTTAGTTATCTTTTTGTTAAACTACACCTCAAAATATATAATCCGTATTTTACATTTCCATCTTTGCAGACCCCTACCAAGCATTAGGTCCCATCAGCAGCCGTCTTGCAAATCCAGGTAAGTGATTAAACAGAAAACTGTACAAGCATCACTCTCAAATTAACAACAAATGTGGCCTTTTTGGGGTATGTAATCTTTGGATGCACAGACAGGGCACAAAGTTTTGCCCTTTTATAATAAATGAGATTAGACCATATACGTGTTCAGTTATATCAGTTGTATGATAACTGAATAACTGTTGTTAATATATTCTGGACAAATGCATAAAACTGAACAAAATTATATTTTTATTACAATAATTTTTAATATGATAAATTTATCATAAAAAAGTTTGGGGTCAGTTAAACAAAGACATTAAAAGACCAAATGTGACGGTAAAACTAACATTTGGGAAAATAAGAAATCTATTGCTGCACAGTTTCCACGATATATAAAATAATATGCACCTAATAATAATAATAATAATAATAATAATATGTACCAAATCATCAATTTCTGAAGGATCATGTAACTGAAATCTGGAGTAATGGCTGCTGAAAATACAGCTTTGCCATCACAGAACTAAAATGAAACTGTAAGATGCATTTCAATAGAAAACCAATATTATAAGTTGTAATATTTAAAAATATTAAGTTTTTTATTGTATTTTTGAACAAACAAATACAGCCTTGGTGTGCATAAGAAACTTTAAAAACAAAAACATAAAATAAAGAAAATCTTACTGACCCCAAACTTTAGTTAAATTTTTTTAATATTAAGATTTAAACTCCTGTGAAAAAAGCACATGATTAGTATGACCATTAGCATGACGTTTGCCCGACCTTCTTTACACAGAAACGAAACCAATCCACACCAAGATCCGACCGACCAAACACAATTCTAACAACCTGCCCGTCACCAGCACTGACAGGACTGTGGGTAGGTGTCTGACCGACCCACATTCTGTTTCTGTGTACAACATACATTAAAAAGGTCACATTTGGAAAAAACAACATGCCCTAAAAAGCCCTTCCGGGCACTGCTGAAAACCTCTTAACACTTTATTTTCACACAGGCTCTGGTCAGATCCAGCTGTGGCAGTTCTTGTTAGAGCTGCTGTCTGACAGCAACAATGCCGCCATCATCACCTGGGAGGGCACTAACGGAGAATTCAAGATGACCGACCCTGACGAGGTGGCCAAGCGCTGGGGCGAGCGAAAGAGCAAGCCTAACATGAACTATGACAAGCTCAGCCGGGCCCTCCGCTACTACTATGACAAGAACATCATGACCAAGGTGCATGGAAAACGCTATGCATACAAATTCGATTTCCAGGGCATCTCCCAAGCTCACCAAAACCATCCTCCAGAAGGGGGTGTGCTCAAATTCCAGCCTGAAGGGCCATATGTGCAAAGCTACCACAGCCACCAGCCAAAAATGAACTTCATGGGCACTCATTCAACCCCTATGCCCGTTTCAACAGGGAATTTCTTTGGGCCTCCAACCACCTACTGGAACTCTGCAACAGGAGTGGTGTATCCCAGCTCACCCATGCCACGACATCCCAGTACTCACTCGCATTTGAACTCTTATTACTAAATCAGTCTAATTATAAAGCCCTGGATTATATATGAGACAGAGTATAACAAGACATCAACTTTTCAGGAATCCTCATCCAATGCAAATCCTTTGTAGCAATTCCAAACAGTTCTCCATCTCAATGCATGCACATCAAAACAAAGCTGTACAACTTCTGGGCTAAATTGTAAATAGGCCTTGCATGTTTCATACAAGGCATTGAAAAGACTGGTCTGACATTCCCCAAAAGCATGCATACGTATCGGTCTAAAAATGTAATATTCCTTTGTAAGCATGTGCTTTGTACAGTCTTTTTTTTTATCAAATAACTTCACTCTTCTTAATATGTAACATTATATTTCAAACCAATAAAACACGTAGCTCACTTAATGCACCTGTGAATTTTATTATGGTCTTTGAATTGACAATACCAACCATCCATTTACTACAAAGAATATCCTTTTCAACATTTTTGTGCTCAACTATTTTCTTTCTTAGTTTGGAGAACATAAAATAACCTTTTTTCACTACTAAAAACCATCGTGTTTTGCAGTTTAGTGTAGTTTTTTTTTTCATATATTTACAGTAGCTATTCCCAAGGGACAATGGTCTCACACCATATTAGTGATACATTATCAAAACAATGACACTGCAAAAAGCTAAACGTAAAGGGAAAAAAAGCTAACTTCAAAAGTGTGCATCATGTATTTATTAACAGATCAATTGCAATTTAACTGAAAACACTAAATCAAAAAATGTCTTTTTAAATCCTTTTTGTTTAGTCCAATCCAAATACCTCCTCAAATATTCTACGTGGCTCCACAAATTTGTCGACTTCCTCCACCACAGGCACAAAATGTTGAGGTCCAATCTCAGCTGTCTGTGTGGTTATTACATCAACAAAGCCTGTTCCCACCTCTTCTGTCATGAATGGAGATGTTTGCTCTTTCTCGACCATCTCCAAATCAGACTCCATGATCCAGGGCTCACTGGTGATGACCTTACTGGACACTGTAAATTAATTCATAAAATATGGCTTGACGCAAATCTGAGATTCAAAAGTCAGAGAACAGGTTCACTTAAATCTAATAAAACCTCCATGATGTGGCAAGACTTTCCTGACAACTAAACAAGCAATATTGCACTTACTCTCAATGCAGTGCTATGAAAAGATATACAATATATTCCAACAACAACATACCCTGCCCTAAATTGTCCTAAAATCACTTGACATTTCTTACCAGACAGGTCAGAAGACAGACATGTGGAGTCACAGCAGAAGCATGCATCATTTGAACCGTATAACTCTTCCCATCTGAGGAAATGATCCAAATTAGTACTAATTCGGTTCTGAAAACTGCACTCACATCACACCCAAGATTCAATATACCGTTCTGTTGACTGGTTGTAAGTGCAAGACTTTGCACTTGATGTTGGTTTGAAACTTCCGACGGATATTTCACAATGCATGTAAAGATGCTGAGAATAAAATGAACAGGCAACCTCAATAAATTGACTCAACTGATAAGTCAATCTTTCATCAAAAATTATCAGCATGCCATTATAGCTCATTATTTCACCTCGCCCAGCATCCCATGAAACAGAAAAGCATCCAAGGAGAACCGCAAAACATTTCTGTGTCCACTTTGGATGAATTTGGACCACCTACTGCTCTTGCTATCAGTCATGCACCTGAAATAAAAATAGCACACATGTAAAGCCTGGCATGTAATAATAAATGATAATTAGAAAAGTACACCACCCCCACAATGTTACCATTTATTTTACATTTAGACAAAATATAAAAACAAATACAAAAAATTTTGCATGAACATTGTGTGTTACATTAGTCTTATATGGCTCATATAGTACAAAATAGGAAAATATACAGCAAATACTTGAAGGAAAAAAAGTGTAGGTGCAGCTGCTGTTATTTATATGGCCAAAGAGTAAAATAACATTTTGAAAGCTTGTAATGCAAGTCAAAAAAAGATTTGTAAAAGTATAGCAGACTACCTACATAATACAAATAAATACAGGCCCGGCGCCAGAGGGGGGTCCCTCAAACATGCCCCTTCAGACCGAGGTGAATGGTCGGACTTGAGTTTAGCATATATTATAGTCTTACTTATACAAGCGCCTGCTGTTGAATCTGCTTTCATTTAGATGCAAAAGCAGCACACAGCCTCGGTTTTCTTCGTAATAATAGCGTAACAAAATAGATTTGGCAAACAAACCAGTGTATCTTCTTCTTTGGAAAGCATCAAATAATTTTACCGTGCATTTAGGCGAGCAAATGTAGCCAAACAAATGTTTGTTGACTTCTAAAACACAATGGCCAATCAGAAGTGTTTAAGTTGGAATCCACGCAATCACTGCTCCAGTCACAGTTTTTTGTCCAGTGCTGGGCTCTAAAAATCATTTAAAAGTTTCATCATGTAGTCATGTTCATTGAATTTTTATTTAAAATTTTTCTACTTTGTTAGATCGTGATGAATGAGTGAGTTTTTAATTAATTTAAAGGGAGCAGTCTTCGCATGCTGTATAGCCTACAATGTTTTATTCAGAATTTAAATAAAACTTCATGCTTGACAGCCATGTATGACACAGAGAAAGCCAACTACTATACTATATAGAAAAAGATAATTTCAGAAGCATGCGACTCTGCAACCGATCTGGTCCAAACGCAGGATTTAGGTAAGGAAACGGTTATTATTTGTATTGGCTGCCACGCCAAACCATGCACACTTAAAGAGCCAGTAAGATGAAAATTCTAAGCTTCCTATCACTGTTTATAAGTCATGTACGATAGGTTTATATCCATCCAAGGTTAAAAAACATTGTCATTTTGTCAAAATATCATTTTAAAATTACCTCAATTCTCAGAGATCCCCAAACGGTTCGTGCGAAGCTGTTCAAAAGATTCAGTTTCCTTAAACCCCATCTTTCGGTTGCATACTGTGTTCTGATTGGTCAACTGACAAAGTTTTGATTGGTTGTTCCGCACACAACTTCACGGTAAACAATGCGTTAGCATCTGTTTGGGGTGAATTATGTCTTATTCCTCTCACCGCGAAGCAAACAGTAAAATAAAAAACTTGAACAGTCTCACTGCTTTTTCTTCTGTGTGGGTGTATTCAATCCGCGCGCTTCAATTTGAATCTGCTTTTCTGTGTTTCTGTGAAATATACACACACACATTTTTTAACAAGTAATTGTAACACTTTACAATAAGGTTCGATTAGTTAATGTACTACAGTCTATAATTATTGTAAAGTACTACCTAAAGAATGTATTTCGAGCTTTCACTTGAAAAATATTAACATTAATTTCAGGCCCCCTAAAAAAACATAAAAGCTATATATGTCCAATAGTCTCAGCCTCAGACGTCCCACCCACAGAGGTCGTTCTGAAGGTCTGGCTATGTGAGATTATCTCTCCAATAACAGGTCTTAAGATGATATTTCAATGCTTTGGCATATAATTAATCTTTGTAGCTTATATTGTGGGAGTAACACACAATGCAATACAGTGGTGTAAAACTAAACATTCTACAATTATACCATAAGGCATTTTACTTGCTAAAAATGTATAGACTATCATTTACACAACAGAAGGCATGTTAGTAGATTACTGAGCAGTTTTTCCATCCAAATTTTCATTATGTTGAGAATTTGAAGGCCTTAGAAATTTGCTTATCAAAAATAACACAAGTAGGCACTATAAGGGCTTAATATACAAAGTGTTACCCGTAGTTTTCAATGACTGTAAATCTTGGCATGGACAAATGAGAACTGCTGCTGGTCACATAACAGGAATCCACAAACAGCCTCTCGTCCCCAGCAAGAGGGGGTCCGTCTGCCTGGAAGTACATGGGGTGACCAATGGTATACTCTTCGGTGGGCGATAACCGTCTCCACAGCTCTAAAAGACCAGATGATGATGAAGATGATGATTCATTGACTGATATAGCAATGAGTACTCATCTTATTAGTCAAACCTTGCTTACCATCACGGGGTGTGAGTACAACACTGTCCACAGTTCTCAGGGGTTTGAAGTAGTTCTGATATCTGATTTGTGGTATGTAGCCAATTTTGTACGAGTAATGATATCTGGAGAAACAAAAAACGGCTTAGATGGTTAAAAAAAGTAAATCAGCAATTAAAATGCACACAAAGTTGAAACAAAAAGGTCTCGCAAGTAGAACACATTCACATACAGAGTTTATCTTAGTATTTTTGTCTAGTTTCTAGTCAAAATATAAATTCGAAAGACACAGATTTACCTGTTAAAGTGACACTCGACAGGTAGTGAGAAAGGCATGGCACGGCGGATTGGCCCCAGGTCCGTCACTGGAGAGTAGTGCAGTATGTTGGAATATGTTACTCTATTGTTTATTAACTGCATTCAAAAAGACAAAGATCATTTCACAGCAAAGTTTATAAAGTGAAGCCCTGAGTTGAACGGAGCAAAATTATTTTCTGCACCTTGGCGCTATCATGAGTCTCCTTCCTTTTACATTTTTTACCATAACATTCCATCTATACAGTAGTCAACAATTAAAGTGGATCAAAAAAGTTAATCAAAGTTGTCCTAAGACGAGAACTGGTATTGTTCCAGTTTTAGGACAACTTTGACACACACAGCACGCATTTTTATTGTTTTGCTGTAAGATTATAAAATGTTTGCAAAGACTTATTGTGAACGTACTATTTGAAATTATACAAATTAAAAAGCAACAGATAACACACATTAGCTACATTTTGAATGTAGCCTACGTATCCAAATTATAGTTATTATTTAACGTGGTGCGTTATGCTACTTACAGTTTACTGTACTTTGTTATTTAAGATGGAAAAGGGGGAAAAAGACAACTAAATAAATATATATAAGCCAAGCACACCTTTTTCTTACTTCCACACTTGTCCATGTCGTAAATAAACACGTGATAGTATTTTGTAGTCTTGCTGATGTCGCATGTTCCCAGTTTTAACTTTGAATGAAGGCCGCCGATGCCTAAAATGTGTTTGTGAACTTTAACGATCATTTTTTTCATTTGACAAACGACGTTTACTCCTTGTGTTCGCCCGCTGCGGCGGGAGGCCTCCGGTAACGTTACCGCGGTGCGCGGGACGAGGACTTGTTTCGTCTCCTCGGGCAGTTGTTCACGGCCTGTTCCATGCATCGGAGAGAACTGCTTTTTGTCCAAAAGTGGGGTTCTTGAATGCTGGAAAACGGGAAGTTGTAAATATGGCGAGCCGAGACTCTCGACAGCAGATCCGTCGAAATCTAATCCAAATATTTCGTCCAGTGCTGAGGTCGAATTGCTCGCGTGCTTTGACGCAGATCGTGCGGGGTACACATACGTGGAGGACAAGACCAGTAAAGTAAATATTACTGGGAAATAGAGCTTCATATCTTTAAACTGCATCAAAGAAATGGTATTAGTCGCTATTTTACTCAAACAGTGTTGGTAACCATGACATATTTCAGAGCTGAATGGCTAATTAATGCACCTGTCGCCTGTTTCACTAGAAGTGATGGCAGACTGATTCATTTCCACGAATCGGTTCTTTCGAGCAGGTCTCAAAACAGATTCAGCGCATTTTACTTTAAGACGTCATCCCTGAAGGAAATCGGTGACGGAAAGTTCTTTATTTATTGGGTTAACAACAAACATTTTAAAACATAAATACATTTTGAAACAATTTTTCAACTTCTATCAAAAAATAAATAAATTCATACATATAATACATTGATTAAGTTTAGTGCTTTTTAGTGCTTCGGTAAATTCGTGCATTTATCTTTTGCGAGATAGAATGTTTTTAGCTTCCCAAGCTCTATTGCTGGGTATATCATTATTTTAGATCAGTATTTTTTTTTCTGTTTGTGTTTTACATTTCTGAATGTTTTAAATAAATACACCAATAAAATGTAGTTGCTATTAAGATTTGTTGGCATTAGTAGCCATATTCATTCTGGTGATGTCTAATCTTAGTTTTCTCATAATCTAGAGCACATTGGTTTGCTGTGAACACATGGAGACATACAGCAGAGTTGCGTAATCCGACAAGGCATCATAGCCTTGAGGTTACCAAAATCTGTTACCCTTTATTTAATAAAGAATGGCTTTAATGCTCCTCAAATTTACTCTGGTGATGTCTAAACTCCTACCCTAGAAAGCATACTCTACTTTGAACAGCAACAGACATACATCATGATCATCAAATCCAAAAGCAAAGTATTATAAAGTTACCAAAATCTATTACCCCTTTTTATTTTTACACAGAATGGCTTTAATTTTACCTAAATTCACATTGCTGATTTCTGACCTTCTTGGTTTTATATAAGCATTGTTGTCTTATAAGAACAGATGCGGATACAGAGGATTCACCAAATTGGACAAGGCAGTCTAGGTTACCGAAATCTGTTACCCTAAAAATGTCTAAACCTTTTATCTGTATTTTAAAAATGCATTTTCATCTGATGTGAGCAGATACACAGCATGGCAATCAAATTCGACAGTACATAAGAAATTGCCGAAATCTGTTACTGCTTTTTTATTTTCAAATGAGTCTGTTCTCCATATTCATTGTCTAATCTCATCAAGGAATTCTCTTTAGATTTTATTCCTGTGATTTATGAACGCATTTAGACAAAAGATCATAATGCAAATTTTCTTTGTGCATTTTTTTTTTTTTTTTTTTGTAAAATATGACATTTAAGATTATCTCTTTAAGAATAAGTCATTCGAGGCATCTAAGAGGGCAGAGGACTTTCTTTTCAATACAAGTACAGAAATTGTGACCACTTGTATATTGCATTCAGTTGAATCCATAAAGTATGCAGAGACCAAGGTCATTCAAGGTACCAATAAAACGGAAATAAATAAACACTTGAAATTATAAAATGACAACTTTATTATAAATCTTACCTTGGAGACCCTGGAATGACTGATAGTCTCTGATATTTCCTATTTACAAGATTATTTGTAGGTGGTCGTGTTTCAAATGCTGTAATTTCTACACATTAAAAATCCCGGGAGTTAAGAGTGACAACTAGCCCCATTCTCTCCTTTATATTGACACATTTAAGAATGAAAACATTACCGTGTCAGTACCTTGAGGGAGGCATTGACTGGAAACATTATAATGTTTGACTGCAGTGTGTTCATATTTTTTATTCTCCCCTTTCAAAAGTTTTTCTGTGTTAATAAAAGCAGAGTGCTCCAAATCACGTACCCATGATTACAAACAACACTGTGTTGTGGAACAGACTTCGGGTCTCTTGATGCTGTTGCATAACAGGAGTCAACAAAAATCCTTTCGTCCTCGGATATATGTTTATGCACTTCAAAATACATGTGTTCGCCAAGCACAAACCTCCCATTTCCCTCGAGTCTTTCCTAGTGTTCTAGAGTTCACACACGATTAAACAGACCGACGGGCACCAACACTATATGAGAGGTCAAACAAAGCAGGAAATTATACAGAAGGAGAGGAAAGCTTACCATAACACACATAAAGACTAAACATGGCCCTGCGTTCAAAAATCTTGTGAAACATGTGCCAGAGGCAGGAAGCCCAATTTGTAGGAATAATGAAATCTAGAAATAAAAAATAAAAAAGGGATGAGATGCATTTTATATCCAAGTCCTATCTAAACAATTAAATATCACTTTACTAGGATATATTATTGGGAAATATAGAGTGATAACCGCTATGTATATGCATTTTCTGTAAATAGTCTGCTAAACTGTTACAAGTTATTGAAATTTGATCTTCCTTTTTGGCCACATAAATGTCAGCAACTGCACACATTGCATTTCTGCTCAGTTTGGGCCTCTAAATAAACGGGAGCTGTTTTTTCTTCATGGAGCATGAAAAACATGATATATAAAATGTGATATGTTTCAATGGTTGTTGTTTTGTTTTTTTTTGTTTTTTTTTTACATGAAGAGTTCATACATAAAAGCCTCTAGTGTAGTCTGAAATTTTCTTCTAAAATTAGCATTTTCCCTCTTTGTTTATGATCAGTTATTTCACTTTAATGCCAATGAAAAGAACATTGCCACTGATGTGAAATTACTGAACCTAAACACAGGATATATAATGATAAAAATACTAATTTCATATGGCATTTAGAGGCTTTTGCAAATAGAGAACTGCATTTTTATTATTTCATAGCCATTATTTTCATGTTTAAATTTACAGGGTTTACTAGAAATCCAATAAAAGTTCATTTTTATTTCACCGTCCTTTCTATAATCTATAGCTTTCCATGTCTATGCATCTGACAATACAGTGGGTTGAAAAAATGTGAACATATATACATATATACATACATACATATATATATATATATATATATATATATATATTAAAATGTATATTTTATAAACTCCTGACATGCCCATTTAAGACTGGGTTTAGCTTACATAACTGCTTACTGTTAACGAGCTGTCGCAGTCATTGAGGTCGTTATGAAAATAAAGTTTTTTTGTAGTTTCTCGATTGAGCGAGAGACAGGACACGTTCCCAGGTGAAATGAATACGGTGGACTTCTGAAGCAGCAGATTCTTATTTATGCGCACTGAGATCTTATTGTAACCACACCACGAGCATTACGCACTGGAGACACTTGGATGAGCTGAGGGTTCATTTGAGGAAATAGAAGGATAGTCAAACGGTTTTGTAACTGTCTCCTCCCGGACACAGGTCTGAACAGCTCCATGTCAGCGAGAGAATCTGGAGTATGCTGGAACATTGGGAAAACGCGGTATGGTCGCAAAACCGCAGAGTTCTTGATAAACGCACTGTCTGTCCACGGCCTGACCGCGCCCGCCATGGGCTGCAGGTCATGGACTTTCTGCTCAGTGGAGACGATACTGCTATATTCTAGATGAACCCCGGTCTCATACGTGTAAGCTCAGGTGATGTGCAGCATGACAAGAAAGTACAAAGAGACAAACTCATGCGCTCCATAATAACAAGTCTTAAATCAAATGTTACTTGGGGGAAGTGGATAAAACGCAGCTAAGAACGCAAGACGCGCGCCGCAGCCACCTGTTGACTGATGACGTGACGACTACTGATTACTCCCTTAGAGATGACAGTCAGTTCTTTCGAATAGTATATTTCAATAAATCAGATAAAATATACTAACGTCATCACGTAATTCTGCGTCGGCGTACGCAATGCTGTTTATTATGTGGTTTTATAGATTATTTTTTAATTGAAAAAAATATATTTTTTGCGAATAATTTAATAGGCACACACAAAATAACAATAAACTAAAAAAAAGATTAAGCTAATATCGATTTACATTAAATAATACTGAAATTCGTTACTTAGATGCTATATAGGCTACTTTTCCCCGTCTTTTCTATATGTTTATTGTTAATTTGATTTCCTATTTTGAGTGTATAAAACTGTTTTTGTTTGTTACACGTTTGCTATTCGATTATTAAATTAACTTACTTTTCGCCTGGTCCTCGGTACGCTCAGTTTATGATTCACTGAGTCGGTTCGATTCAACCACCACAGGATCCGAGTCAATAAAAGTCTTAAAAGAGTCGAACTATTCATTAAAAAGATCCGAATAAATAAATAAAAAAACTTAAAATAAACTCAGTTGCGGGTTCCTGCATTAGGCTTGATATTGTTTTAAGATTTAACACAAAATATGATTTATAGCTTTAGTTAGAAGCATGTACATTTAAGATCTAAAATAGAATTAAGTGATTGTTTTGGCAGAAAATACGAACTTTATAGGATTTTCTGACTGACTTGTACTTAATGAATCGTTTTTTTTTTTCAATCATACACAGTGATTCTTGTTGTGAGACTATACACTTATCTTCTTCAACAAAATGTGATACAGTAAGTCTAATTCATTCAAGTGATTCATAAAAGACCAGCATTACACATTTTAGATGCAACTTCCAGTAACTTCCGACTTGCAGTACAGCCATTAAAAATTGCATCAGCCAGCTTGTGAGTGTAAGCTATTACATCTACCAAACCAAGAAGTTCCCAATAACATCTGAATTAGCTTTCCCTATGGAATGGTAGTTAAAAATAATCAAACTGATCTTGTGATTATTGCAATTAAAAAATTTGGATGCTCCTCCACTTCAACAGAGGTATTGGCTTGTGTGAGGGTTTTCAAGATTTATTGAGAGGTGACAGAGCAACAAATTGTCCCGGATACTGTTCCCCGCAACCCCTCCTTTCTATATAGATAGATATATTTCCTATACTCTTCAATAATAACTGAATAGACACAAAAATCTGTTCTTTTTTTTTTTTTTTTTTACAAGCAGCTCGGAAACATCTGCATTTTCAAAGTTTATCAGTGCTCAAAGTTTCTGACAATGCATGGTGAGTGTGACATTTCTATTGTGACCAAGGTCTGCTTTAAACAGAACAAGATTGGAGGACCTACAGAGGCAACTCTCTCTTTAATAGAGAAACCAAAACCGATGAGATCATAATACTTCAGACATTATGCTTTCATGAAGGATGGTGTTGAAAAAAATGACAAAGTAAAAAAGCCAGTGAGGCCAATTACAAGTTTTAACTGGTTATTAAGAACATAAAGGACAGCAGTCATCATCACTGATCTGAGCAGAATAAGGTAGTTTGCAGGTCCTGACGCCTCGAAGGTGGCAGGTTCGAATCCCAGTCAATAGAATTAACCTCGAAAATGACATTTCACCCTAACATTGCTTTAACGTTAACTGGATGATGCATGGATGCTATGTACACAGATTACAATGGATGAAGATGTCATCAGTTAATTAAATATATGGTATCGGTCAGTCATACTGAATGACGCTCGCGTCCAATATGAAGTTCTCACATGATGTTTGAATTGTCATGGATTTCTACACAGTTGCATGAGGCTTGAATTTTAGCTATACATATAATAAACCTTGATCAAACTCCTATAATCCTCTTCTGTTCAATTCCGTCCAGTGGCTGATCAATAAATCGAGGCACTTGTTTAATACCATGTTTCCGTTACATAATATAAATGTCAAGCTTTAACCTGTACCAAGAAAGAAAGCGAACAAAAAAACAGCAGAAAACAGATTTTTCTTTTTTTTTTTTTTTTTTTCCTTGTTAAATAGTAATAAATACATGAGATGCAGTGGTTTATTTGTCATTTTTCTGAAGCAGGAGGGTTAAAAAGTTCTCATTTTTATTTATTTATTCATTTATTTATTTATCTGTCTGTTTTCTTTAGCAGCAATCCGAACATGGTTGAGAGTGGAGATAGCAGCCGAGAGAGAAGTAGTTCACTTTTTTTGACTTGATGGCAAACAGCACTCACAGAGTGTTGTGAAGGAGGAAGGAGAGGAGGGGGAGAATAGACAAAATGAGAGGCAGGAAATGAAGTCAGAGTGAGAGGGGCCTCAGTCAGGAGGGCGTGACAGTGTCCCTTCGAAACGAAGTATTCCGCCCTCCCGCTAAATCTCGCCCCAGACTCTTCCTTCCAACAGAAACATGGGGTAAGTATGAAAATAAAGAGAGAGAGAGAGAGAGAGAGAGAGCTACAGCAAGATTTGGCTTAGCATATCCAGAATTAATACAAATGTATTTTCTGTCCAAAACAAAGAGAGTTAAAAAAAAAGAGAGAGGAACCAAAGTAAGAGAGAGGGGTGAGAATCTAGTGAGATGTTGAAGAAGGCAGACTATTTTTTGAAACGAACAACAGGGAAGCATTTTGGTTTTCCTTCTGGCAAAATGTTTTGATGTTTTCCAAGACTTTCCTGCATCACTTCCTCCTTTATATGAAGTCGAGTTATGTTCCCCCTCTCCTCGTGAAAGCGGCTCATGGTTCAGCCTCCTCCTCTAGTTGTTGTTAGTTGGTGTTGCTCACTGTGTGGCGACTAAAAACAGTTTCTGTCATTTGCTTTATTTCATTCGTAGGATTTGTTTCATAGTTTGAGATATATAAGCCAGTGTGTCAAGCGAGATAAAGACTGGAAACATTAAAAAAAAAAAAAGTAACAAAAGTGTGTTTGTGTATGTCTTGCCTGTGTGTTTGTTTATATGTGTGTGGGTTATGCTCAACTAGAAAAAAGCAACCAAAAACACCAAAATGAAGCCAAGAAAGAAAACAAAAAAACCTCAAACCCAGTTTGTTTGTTGTTTTCTATGCATTAAGTATCATGTCTGACCAAAAAAAAAAAAAAACCCACAACTGTATAAATAAAACATTGAATAAATAAACCCACCTCTCAATTTAGATCTCTTTCTAACCCCTCTCCTGTCACTCTCCTTATGTAGTGATTCTTAATAAATTAAAAATATACATATTACGGCAAAACCTCAGGAAAAAACAAAACAAACCAAAAATAAAAAAAGCATAAGGTACTCTCTCCCGCTGCTGTCGTGTTGACAAAAACATTCAATTTTTTTCAACCAAAACTCTCCTCGCCTTAATAAAAATCTCTCGCTGCAAACCTGTCCTGAAATCACAAAGTCAAACAACAATATAAGAATGGTAAAAACAAACGTTCTGAAACCTTCTGTTGCAACTACTTCAGCCGCCGCCCTTCTCCTTCGATAAAAAGAAAAACAAACCAACAGAAAAATAATGATAAAAATAGCTTCAAATCCCTCCCTTGACCTTCTCCCCATGCAAAACCAAAACAACGAAATGAAAAAACGAAACTGACTGTCTGATATTTCACAAGTTTTTCTCTGCGATTCTGTTACGTGTGGCCACACACGCGTATATGTGTGTCGTACGTTTACTACGTGTCACGCGGGCGTGTGTATGTGTACGTGTGCCGCTTTTGTCACCGTTATGTTGTCGTTAAAATTTTCGTATGGCTTTTGGAATTTGTTCAAGATTTATCAAGAGTTGGCTGCACTCTGACCGCTCCCACTCCCGCTGCCGCACACTGCCATCATGGCAGACTCCTCGGAGTCCGGCCGCCCCCCAGCTCCCCCGACTCCCCTGGGTGGAGGCCCCCCGGTGAGCACCCCCCCAACCCCGACGCTTCCCTGCGGTGGGTTGTTATTGTTGTTGCTGCCGGCGTAGCACGGAGGGATGTATCCCAAACCGGAGGCAGCGACCATGCTGTCCTGGGAGGCTGGGGCCTGGGGCAACTGTTGCTGGGAAGCAGAAGGGGGCTGCTGGGGGGCCATGACTGTCCTAGTCCGAAAGGCAGAGAGGCCCAGGTGGAGGTTGGAGGAGCCGTACTGACTGGAGTCCAAGCTCGACGGGGGCGGCTGCATGATGGAAGACTGACCCAGGTGGTGGTGGTGGGTGAGGCTGAGCTCGATGCTGTCCTGCATCTGCGGGGAGGAGATGGGCATCAGTGCCTGGCCCTGCTGGCCCTGCGAGGCCTGGCCCTGCGGCTGGTTCTGCTGCTGTTGCCGGAGCTGTCTGCCGTTGCTGTGGTGGCTGCCGTAGATGGGGTGGGGATGGTGCGGCTCCATCATGCCCCCAATGTTGCCCAGGAAGTGGCGCGAGTGCTGCGTGGCCGCCGGCTTGTGCAACAGCAGCTGCGGGTAGGAGGAGTCACTGCTGCTGTTGGACAGCTGACCCATGCTGCTGTCCCCTCCCGGCCAGATGCGCAACTGCTGTTGAGATGGAGCCTGGAAAGAGAAGAGGCGATCAATATGAGTCGAAACGACTCATGTTACCCAGGAGCTGTGTGGTGCTCTGCAACGATTGCTTACTTGTGGGCTCTGCATCTCGTAGTCCGTGTGAGTGACAGCACTGTTGTAGTACCGGTTGCTGTACCGGTAATTTCTGTTGTCATTGGAAGAACCGCTAGATCCACCTGGATTGGGAGCAAGGACAAAGAACTGATGTAAAACGTGTCCCAGGAAATGCAAGATTATATGAATTTGCATTCCAAAGTTCAAGTCTAGTGAATTTGAAGACGTGTGAGACTCTTAACTGAATTTAAAGAACATAAACTTTATATCTGCAGCGTTGCAGCAAACTGGAATAGAGTGCATGCTTTAATAGTGGCAAACTGGAATAGAGTTTTAGGGGTGTAACAATACACTCACGTCACGATTCGGTTTAATACACAATACTGATCTCAAGAGATTTTGAACATACAGAAACAAAAATGAAAAAAGTGTTTTTTATTAATAAATATATTTTTAAAAAACGTATTGTAACGCATATGGAATATACATATATACAACAGTTAATAAAAAGTACTTCTAATAAAAATAGTACATTTGGTATCATATCAGGAATTGATATGAATCGTCCTATTCCCCCGTGCACAGAAAATTCATGATTCTGAGTTATTATTTACACATTCTTAGTCTCAGACTACATAAAATTGCTAATTATGTATTTATTTATTTTTTTATTAATAATAATTAGTACACAAGGAAGATCAAATTTGCGAACATCTGAGACTACATTATTTGATGTCCCATTACCATATCTGATGCAAAATATGAAATATTACTACATATGATTTTGGCAATACATATGATTTCGCAATACATATCATTGCATTGTTGCATTTTTGTATTGCAATATATTGTGACACAGTTTATTGCAACACCCCTTTTATATGTTTTAAAAAGATGCCACAGAGTGTGACATTGCCAGGTTCATAGAAATGTTGCGAGCTCAAACTCTAGTGTGACCGCTGCATTACACACACTTACCAGAGCTGGAGACGGAGCTAGTGGTGGAGGTGGAGTGGCTGTGGTCCATGGCAGGGCTTGTGGAGGTGGAGCTGCTGGTGTTGGTGCCCTCATCCGTCGTCTTCTTGAAGAAGTTGTGCTGCAGCGCATAAAAGGGTGTGATGCGCGTCTTGGGGTCATAGTCCAGCATGCGCAGGATCAGGTCCTTGAACTTCAGGTAGTCGCAGGGCGCGTGACCCTGTTCTCCAGCTCGCCTCCCCCCTGGACCTCCCGTCTCCACCCCCAGGATCTCGTGCAGTCGTCGTGTGGCAGGTGGTTTATATTCCTGGAGGGACAAAACAACACAGAGGAAGGGAAGAGAATGAGGAACAAATGTGTAGCATTTAGTGCAGATAACAGTTCAAACGTTATTCATTTATATACATTTAAGGAAAATGGATGATGAACTAGACTAGAAACATCTTACATTAATAACAACCAATTTTAGGATTAAGAAATACATAAATCTACTAATATTATTACTTTAATACTATAAAGTCAACATGAAATGTCATTTGCAACCCACTTCTGATTAAAACTTATATGCGTTATTTTATTGGTAAAAAAGTAGCATTCAGCTTGAAATTCATCCTTTGGGAAGTGACTAGAACATGAAAAGTGTGTTCCACATTTTTAATGAAAGTTACATACCCAAATGGAGTATGATGTGAATGCAAGTTTGTTCACGTTAACATTCACCAGCATTAGATTAACATGTTAGCTAGAAAAAAAATATAGCAGTAAATACATTCTTAAAAGATTATTGAAATTGGGAAAACGTTTTTCCTCTCTGCGCATTAATAGACAGAGCACATGTGTACTGCAATTTTGATTTCATGTTGACTTTAATAGGAAACTCGGTCTCAGAAATCATTACTGAATGCAGGTGATGGGGGGCTGAAAGTGAGAGATGTTTGTGGTTTTGTGGGTATAACGACGGTTGCATAGGAGCTCTCAAGAGTCGTATAGGGTTCAACAATGGGACTTTTTGAAAGAACTTCAGTTGAAAGAACTACACACAATCACAAATCTCCATAACCTCCAACTATTACTACAAAATTACAGCATAAAATGTTCAACTACTTTGTTATTATAGTAAGCGCAGTTTATTTTTCTTCCTTAATCATTAATATAAAAAAAGTTTGTGAGAACATTTTTGTGTTGTAGCCAATGAGATTGTTTGTCAGGTCAACCAAAGAAACTTGGTCATCAGAAAATAAAAACCCTTATTGTTGAACCCCGTCATAAACAAAGCTCTGGCCCTTTGAGTCTGACCCTAATCTGTGCCATTTAAATTATACCATGGTCCATAAATACTATAAAAAGACTTCAATGTTCCAGCACCTCCACTGTAAAAGAGTACAACGTTTTCAAATGTTTTAACCTTTTTCTTTATTGTACACACGGAAGCACAGGAGCATTTGAGGTGAGTCTCTGGATGAGTTGGCATCAAGTGCCAGACATTAATCCTGAAAAACAAAGTGTACTAGGACCTCATCCAGACTTTTACCCTTCACCTGCTATCACCTTTTCATCTTAATCTGCGGCCACACACACACACACACACACACACACACACACACACACACACAAACACACTTTCTACAGAATTAACCTGAAGCTACTTTCACTCATCTTCACAGGAAACAGGGTCATTCTAGCTACTGTCTGCACTCACTTAACCTGCGACCCAATGCGTGTCACTGCCACACTAAGAGCTGCTAACAGGTAAAAGGTAGTGCTCTACCAATGCAATATATACATATCAATATATAGGGATTCTTTTCATGAAATATTACATTTATATTTTAAATCTTTACATTATTTTAGCAGCACTTTACAATAAAGTTTTATTTGTTAACATGCAAGTTGATGCACTACTAACTAACACAAATTAACTTTTAATTAACATTAACAAAGATTAATACAGGTAAAATATTATTAACACATGGGACTTCATTATAAAGCCTAACTTTTTTATTAACACTATCGTTCAATTGTTTTGGGTCAGCAAGATATTTTTGTTTTTACATTGATATTGATATTTTATATGCACCAAGGCTGCATTTATATTATCAAAGTAGTATTACAATTTTAAATGACTGTTTTCTATTTTGATATATTTTATTTAATATATTTTTCATCAGCCATTACTCTAGTCTTCAGCGTCACATGATCACTCAGAAATGATTCTATTATACTTATTTGGTGCTAAAGTAACATTTCTATTATCAATTTTGAAAATAGCTGTACTTATTACTTTTTTTCAGGATTGTTTGATGAATAAAAAGCTCAGTAAAACAGCTTTTTGTAATCAAAATATTTTGTACTTCCCCTCTCACTTTAGTGTATTAATATTGCACTGGTATTACTAATGTATTATTTTTTTCTAATATTTCACAAAATATTCATACCGACCCCAAAGTTTTAAAAAGTAGTGTTTGGCCAAAAGTATCTGGACACCCAATCAGATACAGTGTACTTAATGAGGATTTCATTTCAAAACCACTAGGTGGTCCAGTTTTCTAGGATTATATGCTGTCATTGCTTGCTATTGTATATAGTATTTAAAAATGGGTTTCCACATATTTTGGGGCTTTTATTTTACATATCTTGATGTATACTGTACTATAAGCACATCTTCAGAGACCGAATGTGGATGGTTGTGAAAACGACTGTGATGATGGCAATGATGAGGAGAACAGATGCTGTAGGTTGGGGTCTTGATTGACCTCGTGCCTCTGTAAGCAGAGGGGGGTCAGCGGAGAGAGGAGGAGGTTCACTAGCATACAATATAGCCTTGCTTCAATTCCATCCCCAAACTTTTTCTACATCCTCCTACATTTTAGCCCCAGTTTTCTCTCTTCCTCTCTCCATGAGGATAAGGTGAGTGTCTGCGTGGAGCAGGTGATAGTGAGGGATGGGGGTCTTTGGGAGGAAGGCAAAGGTTAAGTAGAAGCAGAGTTTTACTCACGGAGGCTGAAGGATAAAGTACCTTCTTAATGTCCTTGTTCTTCTTGACGGTCCACAGGCCGTCGGACAGCTTGTCGAAGTACTTGCGTGCTTTAGGGGCCTGATCCAGCATATGGTTGGGCGGGACCCCCAGCACCTCCACTATTTTATTCATCTGGTCCACCTGAGAAGGATACAGTACAGTGTTAGAGCAATAACCATATGGACTTTGTTGCAACTGACATTTTAGCAAGTATGCATCCTTTGATATCATACGTATACCAGATGAATACATTTTGAAATGCATTAGGGATATTTCACCCAAAAATGAAAATTCTGTCATTAATTACTCACCGTAATGTCGTTCCAAACCTGTAAGACCTTAGTTCATCTTCAAAACACAAATTTAGATATTTTTGATGAAAGAGAAAGAGAAGAAACTGTTGAATAAAGTCGTCATTTCTTTGCGCACAAAAAGCATTCTCGTAGCTTTGTAACATTAAGGTTGAACCACTGATGTCTATTTTAACAATGTCCTTACTACCTTTCTAGGCCTTGAATGTTTTAGTTGCATTGTTGTCTACGCAGGGTTAGAAAGCTCTCGGATTTCTACAAAAATATCTTAATTTGTGTTCTGAAGATGAACGAAGGTCTAATTAATAACAGAATTTTAATTTTTGGATGAGCTATCCCTTTAAGAAGTTGATTAAAGGGCGTACAGATAGGATCTTGTGTCTAGACCAATATTAATTTCATTTGAAAATAACTAAACCTGGCTCTCGCCATAAACAGCCACAGAAGCTGATATGGTGATCAAAATGTAGAAAAAATATTTTAATAATGGATACATTTTGACAAGGCTGAGAACAATAAAATGTCTTAGCTCCTGTTTGTATGCCTGTTAAAGTGCAATTCTTACACGTGGATGAACGTCAAAAAAAAAAAAAAAAGGCGTACTATAAAGCTTTGCACAGTCATTGTGTGACTAATCCCAGAGCCGTACCTCATTGGAGCCACTGAAGAGCGGTTCGCCCGTGTGCATCTCCACCAGGATACAGCCCAGGGACCACATGTCTATAGCCAGGTCATACGGCATGCCCAGCAACACCTCAGGAGAGCGGTAAAACCGACTCTGGATGTACTGGTAAATCTAATACAGAAAGAAGACAGTAATGAATGACCTGCACAGACAAAGCATGCACAAGTTTATTATAAGCAGACCGAGCTCTCATAGTGACTATTGAGTACATTTACACTTTTCTCCACTAGGGGGCAGTAAACTCTACATGGTAAAAAGGGTGCAGCACTGCTACTAGGAATTTCAAGCAGTAAAATCCATTTCAGCTGTGGGAAAGTCCTCTAGAATGTGCTCTGAATGCACATCCCATCAACTAAGACCACTGCGTTTTTCTTTCTCTCTTACATTTACCATTAAATGTTCAACAAAATTGACATGCAATGCTGAAAATGTAACCATTAAATGTTTACCACTGCATGTCAATTTTGTTTGTTTAAATGCAAGTTCACCAATTACTACTGTTTGTGACTTCATATAAGCCTGCTGTTAACAAACAAGGCTATCTCACCCTCTGTCCTAGTTGGCAGGAACTGCCAAAGTCCACGATCTTGATGGCACTGCGCTTGGGATTGCAAAGGAGGATGTTCTCGGGCTTGAGGTCGCAGTGGATGATGCTGAGCTCGGGCGTGGCCAGGAAGAGCAGCGCCGTGCACAGCTGCTGAGCGAACTTGCGCGTCAGGTTGAGCGAGACGCCGCGGAAGTTGGTGTTACGCAGGAGGTCGTACAGGTTGTAGGAGAGAAGCTCGAACACCAGGCACAGGTGGTTACGGAACATGAAGTGCCTCTTTAAGTGGACTGAATAAACCAAAATGAGAAAAAGAAGTGTGTTAGGGTGGCTGCTTGGCAGCAGTTGGCAAAATGCAGTTCGTAGCAATTCAACTAGACATCCAGGAGATCCAGATCATTCATTACACTCTGTGAAATAGCCTCATGTACTACTTTTAGTCTTGTTTACTTGTTGCTTTGTGGTGGGAGGAAATTCTCTTGCCATTAGGTCAGGGTTATACTACAGAAGACTAAAAGTAGAGTAACAGCTGCTTATATTCATAGTCTTGTGTCTGGTTTTTACCTATGTAGTACTTCATCTCAGTGTCGTGTTTGTTCATGAGCTCAAGAAGCCGCAGCTCAATCTGGGCCTGGTTCAGGAAGGCTTTCTTGTTCTTGATGATCTTGATGGCCACCCACTCCTGCTCGTGGTGGTCATAGGCTTTCACCACCTGCACACAGACGACCATGTTATAGTTTTACAACAGTAAATGACAGTATCAACATATTGTGTGTATAAAATTGAACATTTTAAGTTTCTGTACACAGAGCTATAAATTCTCTGCATTCACTGTAAAAACAATCCTTCTTCTGCCATTTATTAGACCTTTAAAGTCTGGTTTGCTTATAAATAACGCATTAATCGAGAACACAAAGCAGCTTACATTATTTTCATAATTGTATTAGTCTGACTAATGTAACAAAACATCACCAGGGCTTACATTTATGTTTGGTTTGGAGGAGCATATTAAAAACTATTGTTATACAGAAAGCGTTATTGGTTCTCCACCAAAAAGTCCTGAGAGATGAATTTGACTAATTTCACCAATGAATATTAAAATAAAGAATATTATGATACTTCAAAATTGTGTCACTATATTATCATACTTCAACTGACTGTGTGAATGTAAAAAAGTAACTGAGGGCACAGCTAAAACCAAAAAAGTAGATCCAGATTAACTTTCAAATCCGGATACAATACAAAATAGAGTCACATTAGTTCACTTCTTGGTCAATTAGTTTGGAGACAAAACTTCACTTGCTAGTTTGCCGTTTTTAATGCACCCTACTGAACATGAGCACCATTGTTTCGGTTTGATTTTATGCCTGTATTCTTTTAGACTTAATATCTAAGTAGCAGCAATGAGATGTTTGACCAAATTATGTAGTCTTAGCCAATTCTATTCTCATCTCCAGAGTTAAACTAACCTGTCCGAAGGAGCCCTT
Source organism: Carassius auratus (assembly GCF_003368295.1). NCBI lineage: Eukaryota > Metazoa > Chordata > Actinopteri > Cypriniformes > Cyprinidae > Carassius > Carassius auratus. Next base: position 5,681,291 of record NC_039258.1, on the reverse strand, counting down.
GCCAATAAGCGAGTCGATCTCGTAGCGGTCCAGCCACTTCTCCCCGTTCTTCACAATGTAGTCATAGTTGTCGTCGTCGTAGCCGTCGTTGTACACCTTGCGCTCTTTTTTGGTGCTAGAGTCCTCGGGGGGAACCTGCTGGGCTCGCCGTTTCTTCTTCGTGTAATATACCTGGAAAGCAAGAAAAAGACTTCATATTTGCACCTCTGTTGCTACTTCGCTAATCACTGGAGTTTGTATGACTGATCTTATTGGGAGTATAAATCTGAAAAGGCCTGCTGGCTCACCTCATTGATGTGCTTGTATGTCTTGATGAGATCGACTGAGAGTTTTCGTAGCGGGGCGCTGGCGGGATCTCGAAAACTTGGGGGAATCCTCCTCTGCAGGATGGTCATATCTGACAGCACCTGGGGAAAAGAAAGTGACACCGAGACGATTGTATGAAAAAAGGAGGGAAAACTGAGGAACCACCATAACAAAAACCACAAGGTTAGAGGGTGAGTGTGTGTGTGCTATATATATATATATATATATATATATATATATATATATATATATATATATATATATATATAAATATGTCATGGTACCAGGTTTCTTTAAGTACCGGTGGTACCGAGGAACCCGATCAACCCGGTTCTTAACGCATACAGCGATATGATTTCCGCGAAGCAAAAAACGCGGACAGATTCTCAAAATCCAGTCATGAAAATTAAACTTACATTTGAATTTGTCAAAGTTAGCATAAATTAATCAAATCAAATCTCCAAATGGACCAGTATCTGTAAATGTTAAGCCACAAAAGTTGTTTGAAATTTGAATCCTGCGTGTTCTTTGTGAATGAATGAATGAATGGCAGAGACGTGCGGGTTTGTTTACTACATAGACTGAAGCACGTGACCCTTGCAGTTATTTCAGGATCTGCGTCTCAATGAGGACATAAATACATAAACAACATCACCAGAACTGTTCTGAGTCACTTCACAAGCATTTTACTGTAGCATTTGAGTAAAACCAGTGTCAATTTAAAAGTATTCACAGTAGCCCATCAAAATAAATGTTCATTTTTACATAAAGGCATTGTGCTAGAAATATAACTATTATTTAGTAGAATGTATGTGATACTGTAACTACTGTTGAAAAAATTGATAAAACTTTATTTTTAAAGAAATAAATCACAATATATCTTCCTTGTTTTAATTTTAATAGCAAATCCCCTTTATTTACCAAGAAATAAAATGTGTTTAAATTTCACATAAAAATTTGACAAAAAAACAAACTTATTTACTGTGAAACTTATTTACTGTTTTTCATAATTATATTACTTGTAGAAAAACTTCAAACAAAATTGTAAATAAGTATAAAGAATGGTATTGGTTTTATTTTTAGTGATAAAAGGTTTTTTTTTTTTAGCATATTTTTGTGATTTGCTTTGGTACGGGAATTGGTACCGAGAACCGTGGATTTTCACTGGTATCAGTACAGAATACTGAAATTTTGGTACCGTGACAACACTATATGGATGTATACATAGACCAATAATGAAACATTGCAGAGTATAAGAACCTGTATCCTGGATAAACAACCCATTACTCTACCTCAGGCAAATAGATAAACTCAACTCAAATGCATAATTTAACTGTGGACTGCAGGCCAGTAACAGACAATTTTATATAGATCCTTATACTGCCTTCTGCAGTCACTTGTTGTAATGTCTATGCAATGATTTAATAGTCAAACACAATAATGTCATCTTCATTTGAGGCCTTTCTCAGCAAGTTTTTAAACACAGTGTATGCAATTGCAATTAACCTTTTAAACACCAAGTAATTGTGTTTATTTAAGCTTATTTTTTGTTGCTATGACTGGTGAAATCCAACCACACAATGACAATGATGCTTTGAATATGGGTTATATCATAGAATTTAATTGCAAGGAAGCATGATTCTGGTACCTGCTGCTGGTCGGCCATGGAGTGGATGTTACCGAAGGAGGGGTGGCTGTGCTGGCTCGACATGGTTGGCTCAGCGGGGGAGAAGCCCAAGGCGGCAGGCTGGCAGAGGGTAGAGGAGGGGGGCTTGCATCCTGAGCTGCTTCCGCCTACATAGAGAAAATGGGGAAAAAACGAGAGAGGTTTCAGAAGACACATTGCTAAAGAGCCTCACACATGCCAAGCAAATACTGACATGGGTGTGGGGAGAAACACTGCACTGCAGGGGGAAGTAGAAATATGAACACACACACACACACCATATTGGAAGTCAAACTGAAGGCATTTTCACAGTCTCCAGCTAAAAGATCTTTGAAATCTCCTATAATAGGACGGAATAGTGATAAGAATGATCGGCTTTCCTCTCAAGAAGCTCCAGTTCATTTTGGCTGAGAAATTACAGCACTGTTCCTCAGGTCAGCATGACAAGCGTGCGTTGGAGGTGGGAATACACTGCTATACACCTTCAAAGACCTGAGAATGGTTTCCAAATCTGAATAATTCTCTTAACTTTCTAAGCAAGATGTGTTTTTCCGACAGCTACCAGCAGACAATATACAAACGCCAGAAAATCATTGCACTATATGTCACTGCCAACCCAGTGGAACAAAGAAAAACTGCTGTATGACATTGCACAGCAAAATCTCTGTGGATGATGGGAGTGACTGGGAGGCAAGCAGAGCTATCCATGGTCCTGTGCTGCCACTTGTTGGCCAAAAATATGCTTGCTGCTATTGCTTTCAAAAACCGGCTGCACATTAGGCTGCCTGCTATAGTAAGGTCCTCAAATTATAGGTACATCATGGTGAAAATGTCCCATTTCAATTCCAATATCCAAAGAAAATATATTTTGCATATTTATTTATTAATTTTTTTGTTAGTTCACGATGCATTTTCAGCTTTTAGCATTAATTTTCATTTCCTTTGTATTGTGCCCAAACATTTTACTTATATACATATAAATAATAATAATCTATATTGTATTATATGAAATAATTTTACAATTTTATTTTAAACAGCAGTACAATGAATAGTTTATTATAATAGTAAATCAATTATTTAAGCAATACTTAATATATTATATATTATTATATTTAATATATTATATAATAAGTAATTATATATATATATATATATATATATATATATATATATATATATATACACACACACATACACACACATATAATACTACACACACACACACACACACACACACATATATATATATAGTAATTTATGTAACGAGAATGAAAATTGTTTGCATGAAATAAATTAGTAAATTCGTTTTTGCACACAATAATCCACTAGAACATTGAACATTCATAATGCACAAAGAAAGTAACAGACATCCCGGGAAAGAGGCAAGAATGTGTAGAGAGTACAGTAATTAAGTAAGATTGCTGAGGACGGAAGCAGGGACGTGAAATATGAAATGGATGAGCTATTCCACGGTGAATGCTTTTATTGCTGCTTTCAGGGGCATGTGACATGTGAGGAGTAATGGGGGGTGAAATTTATCAATGACACATTACAACTTGAAATAGCCGTCCGATCAATGGCCGTAGCTTAAACAAAGTGCAAAACGACACATCTGAACATAATCAATCCCACGGAGTGATGGCAAGCATTGCTGTTACATGCCCATAGGAGGAGTCCCAGCACCAACTCACGGACAGGAAACCTGCCTGGATATACATATGTGACTCATCTCCAACTGTTTTCAGTTTTTCTCAGACCCTGTTGCAAATGACTAGACAACTCAATCAATGCCCAGTACTGCAAAACATTTTCAATTCATCTGACAAAACGACGAACCCACACAATGATCTCATAAAAAAAAAAAAAAAAGGGGCTTGTTTATTTCAATTCATTTCCTCCTCCTCGTTTTAAGAGGGAAATGATGACTAAAAGAGCGTGCGACCTACTGAGCACCAGGAAAAAATGTCACACTGTGCCTTTAAATGCTGAAACGATCACATTGAGAACTTCCTGAGTGTGACACCCCCCTTCCTCTGCTCTGATTGGCAGAGGCCACCTGCCTCTCTCCTTCCCGATTGGCTGCTGGTATCCAAGGGCTGGGCGGCGAGGTCTCTATAAATAAACCTGGTAGCTTGTGCTGTATCAGCAACCCTTCCCACAATGCCGCTCTCACCCTCCCTTTCCCTGCCTGTTACCTCTCTTCTTTTCCCCCTTCTCGCTCTCAATCTTCGCCGATAAAAGCCATCCCCGAAGGTGTGAATATTAACAAAATATAACAGGACACATGCTCCTCTATAGACACAAAGGTGCCTGGGTAGAATTTACTGTCACATACGCAAGTGTCACATGGCAGCAGTTAAATATATCAGGTGGTGTATGAAATAATCATCCACTGCAATTAACCATGCAAAGACCCCCCCTCCCACCTCATTCCACATCCCCACAGCTGACCAAACACAGCTGCCAGCTGCCAATCACAGTGTCACAATAGCAACAGACCAGCCTACTCCCTGTCTCTAAGGCACAGGAAGAGGATGGTTTTGTGTGCATGCGAACAGCTGAACAGCCCCCCCCCCCAATCACTCCCACCTCACCCTTCCCATGTCCGTACTGACCCCCTATCTTATTCCCTGTTAGGGTAATGGGAACACTGGTGCTACTGAGCCAAAGTTGGACACACCATGATTGGCATGAAGGGAAAAGAGGACAGGGAGGAAACTCAGGTTATTATCCACAACTTATCTGAAAAAAGAAACAGGTGTTGAACAACCACCGTAAACGGTGACTCGAGAGGCTCCGTAACTCCTGTTCATCATAAAATCAAGTATCCAATGCAGGAGATAAAATCTGACCTTAGTATGAAGCAACAAGTTGGTGTTGCTTGAGCGCGTGTCGGATAAAGGACACTGTAGACATACAGTACATAGAGGTGAATAAGGCGAGGATGTGTGCGTCACATCATGCCCCCAGTCTAATGTGCGCTTGCGTGCCCGCAGATGACACGGTTAACATGGATGTCATGCCCCACATTAGAGGACTTCTGGTTTCAGAAGCTCTGAAACTCTGCCCAACAATATTATGGGTCATTGTGAGCAGGTATGGGATTTCCAATCTCACATGAACCTGAAAGAATTAACATGCGGGCACATCTTGCTGGCAAAAAATCTTCTGTCAGTATTGCAGAACTCAACCTAAAAGTCACTTTCAATCCAAGCAGTTTTCTGTTGGGCAACGTGGGAAATTTGTTTGACAAACATGACCATTTGCAATACCTTTGGCCCTCAAATGAGGTTTCCAATCGAGTCTGATCCTATTGAAATTAATCTATAAAACAACAACAACAACTAGGGTTGGGCTGATGCCGATGGCGATTCACAATCTCTTTTTAGTTTCAGTAACATCTAACATGGACATCGCCCAACCATACACCAAACAATGTTAAATGTGACTATAACTTTAAGTCTTCCCAAAATCAAGTTTGATGAAAGATTATTTATTTAAGGACTGAATGATCTTGTGCCCACTTTTGATTCTCAGAACTCACTTCTTTGCAAGAGAACACCATCCTCAGTGGGGTTTCTGCAAAACTTTCAACCTTTCCACTAAGTTCAGCACCTCTCACAGTGTTATGCGATATAACCCCGTCCAACCTTTCCTTGGCTGCCAAATCCCAAACAGTACCACGGAATACTTTAAACAGTCAGGCCCCCATAGCTGAGTCAGACTCCACACTATTAATAAAAAGCCATCTGGGTGGACGCCTCATACAGTGACACTGGTAAACTGAGAGCTCACACTGGGCATTAAAAATAAAATAATCCCCCTACCTCAAAATACATCATTAGCTAGATGTACAACGACTGTCCAAAACAACAGCCAGCACTAAAACAAGCACATTACTGTCTGAACGTTGGTATTCAACCAATGCTGATATGGACTTTTCAATTGCTTCTAAATTCACTTAAAACATTTGGCTGACAGTAGATTTTGCACAAGTCAAAATTTTTGGCCAATCAAAGATGGATCTGAAAATGGTAATATAGGAAAGGCTATTATATGAGTCAACCACTAAAACATTTGCCATTTCTCAACACCAACTGCCTCTAGGGCAATGCGCTGACATATAGTGCCGTTGGGCTGTCCTGAGTTCGAATCCCAGCTTGAGGACCTTTCCTGATCCCACCCCCTGTCTCTCCCCAACTTCCCTTTGTGTCATCTGTACACTGTCCTGTCATAATAAAGGCAAAAGCACCAACAATAAATCTTTCAAACAGTTACCATTTCTTTCTAATCACCATTAAGTTTCAAGTCCGCTTGCCATAAACAGATGCACGCTGACTGCTGTCATACACAATGCTGAATCTCCACCCTTCTTTATCCTTGCGTTTTAAACATGAGCCATGGGACTCTAAGGAGCTTACGTACTGATCTCTCGGTGAGACTGTACCTTCACAGCTCAAAGCGACTGCGAGCTCACATTAACACCAGACTGGCTAATCTAAAGTGACCAGCACTAATCAAGCGCCCCTTGAGTAATGAGCCACTTGCTCCAGTGGAGGTGGATGTTGACACAGAGCGAGGAGTGTAGCCCTATTCGCATTGTTTACTTTCTTTCTTGGAAAGACCACAGCAAGGATGATGTGAGAGTGAATCAGGAGACACAAATACAGAGAGAACGAGAAATGTGAATATCTGAACAAAAATTTATGTGAAATGGGGATATTGGGAGATTTCAGTGGGAAAAGATGCTTCAATGTTTCATTTGATGAAGCTGAGCTGGTGGTGGTGGTGTGTGAGGTGGGGGGATTGGATAGATGCTGGATGGATAGGGTAGAATAGCCGCTCTGGGCCTGCAGGTACACTGTGTGTGCATCTGGTGAACAATAACATGTTTTTGTTCTGATTCAGGCCCACCGTTAATCCAGCAGGAGGCGGGGAGATTAAAAGCCAATGAGAATGAAGGGCATTTGTCACTTTTTCCTCTGAATATGTGAAACAACAGATTTTATCGGCACACAAAGATGAAAAATATAGGCAGATATTTTTCCACAATGGTTTATGTACTAGTATAGATGAATTTAATAAGACTAGAATAAGAGGAGCATTGAAGAGAATTATTTGTGGTTATAATTGAGCCACAAAAAGTTTTTATTGCAAGCTACATAAACAGCTATAAATGCTCAGAGGATGTTTGGAAAAGTAATTTCACTGATCTGAATCAAGAGCTAAAACATAAATGGTTTCAGCAAATAAATAGTTAAAACCAAAATAAATCCATTTATCATTGAGCTTAAAAATACAGTTTCTTTATTGGCATCTTTGGTTCCATGAAGAACCTTTGAATTGCACGGAACCTTTCCATTCCTCAAAAGGTTATTTCATGTGGAAAAAGAATCTTTACATTTAAAATTTTATTCAAACTGTTCTTTTAAGCACGGTTTACAAAAAAGCTCTCCTGGTTCTTCTATGACATCGCCTTTCAGACAACAACCCCTTTACAGAACCTTTGTTTTTAAGAGTGTGAATGTTATAATATCAGGAAAAAACTGCTGTATCAATATGCTACATCATCAGCAACATCCTATATTCTGTGTTAAATGAAACTTTACATTTACCCAAAAGACAATAATTATGGATTTCAATGGATTTCATGTGGCAAAATTGTGCATTTCACCTTTAGACTGAAAACTAGTGAATAAACAAACATGAAAGGCGGCGTGAAAGGGGCAAAGGGCAAGGAGTGGAGGTGTTGTTTGTATGAACGCTGTGACTGTCGTTCTCTCTTACACAGTCCAAACTCCATGCACCTTGATTCGGGGCTGCGATTCTCTGCTGATATGATGTCTTTAGATGCCCTAGGAGCTCTTCTCTGTGTCTCATATAGGTGGACCAACAGAACAGAATTATTCCTGCAGCTTTCCCTGAACCCAATGGGTTACATGCAGGAATATCTATCTTTAAAAGTTACTCAGGCCTCTGAAAGGCAGTTATACACACAGTGCTTGACATGCCAGACTGGGGTGGGGGGACAGAAATAGCAACAGGAGAAAAGTCAGCTGGATACACAGATAAAAATAAAAATTTTAAGCAGAAAATGCAACACTCTAAATATTCAGATGATTCTGTTAATGCTCATCCCAAAATCCTTTAACCATTGCTTCAACAACAACAACACATAAACTATCATCCAATTGGAAGGAGGTTGAGGTTAAAGTTGAGACAGCAAAACACCTGACAGTCTTACGACTCTACATATTTAGTCTCCATCAAGCCTACTGTTCAAAAAGAGTATGAATTTTCATTGCAAACGTTGGACTTTTGGACTCTTGTTTTGAGTCATTTAGAGCAAACTTAGTGTATCATAACAAGACTCAAAAGCTGTCAAATGACAAGTTTATGAATGGTTCATAACATCAACTTTGTGCCCAAAGTTGAATTGGAAATTGGAGTTTAAAATTAAATCCAGATTTGTGTGGTGTGGGGTTAGTACTTTGCAGCCTCAGTAGATTACTTGTTTGGAAACATTCTTGAAATGGGCCAATTAAGCAATTATATCGTAACTGCATTAAGCAGCTTAATGCTTGACGGATAATTGAGTCCTTTAATTCCAATCCTGAACTAACAGAGAATGGGAGGGATGACAAATAATGAAGGTTGGGCTAAACAAGCCTGTGTCTATTAAGCCAACTGCTACTGTACATTGGTATATAACCAAACAATGAGCTAATGATCACTGCACTTTCGTGCACTTTTCGTGGCCTAATGGTTAGAGGTTTGGACTCCCAATCGAAGGGTTGTGGGTTGTGGGTTCTAGTCTCGGGCCGGACGGAATTGTGGGTGGGGGTAGTGCATGTACAGTTCTCTCTCCACCTTCAATACCACGACTTAGGTGCCCTTGAGCAAGGCATCAAACCCCCAACTGCTCCCCGGGCGCCGCAGCATAAATGGCTGCCCACTGCTCCGGGTGTGTGCTCACAGTGTGTGTGTGTGTGTTCACTGCTCTGTGTGTGTGCATTTCGGATGGGTTAAATGCAGAGCACAAATTCTGAGTATGGGTCACCTTACTTGGCTGAATGTCACTTCACTAAGAATGTCACTTCACTAAGAAAAAATTAGGGATGCACTGAATGTTCGGCAACCAAAATACTTGAGCTGAAAATAGCAAAAATAGCTCTTTCGGTGTTCGGAAGAAAAAAGAAAGAATACAGGATAAATTTTACCGAACAATGACGTGACGTGATCAAACAGAGACGCACACTATTGTAGCAAACCTGTAGGCAGTGTGAAAGTATTTAAGTGTAAGGGAAAGATGCTAAAATCATTACAAGCACCGACAGCAAGAGACCGTTTAGTACTGCATTAACAGAATTATAAATATTTGAATACACACAAATTGCATGTATTCAATCAGAGCGGCATGAGCTTGCAGCGCCAGGGTTCAAAATCTGAAGAGCAATGAAAATCTGTGCTCACTAACATTTTTACGCATAAAAAAAAAAAAAAAAAAAAAAAAAAAAAAAAAAAGGAATACAATGATAATAATTACAAAAACTTTAATGGATTTATTATAGTCACATGTATTGTTCAATTCTCTTCTACTTCTTGTACAGTAAAAAGAGGTCTCAAAAATGGCCAAAAATTATATTTTACTACGGTAACTTAATTTTAAGTTAAATTGCATTTTGGTATAATGTCTGCTAGAATGTTAAAAATGTTCAGTGTTAAGTAAATATTTTTTATTTGAAAAGCTAGACAAAACAGTAAAAAGCCAGTTTGGATGTTGGTGAAAAATAAATTCCAAAATATATTGGGAAAAAAATCAGCATCAGCCAAGAAAATACTTTCGGTGCATCCCTACCAAAAATATTTACCACTGCCATCTTGTTTCGTCAACCAATTATCACTTACGGTGAGGTCTTTATTTTTCAATTTGGTTTGCTTTCATGTGAGCAAAATAGTTTACTAGATGATGATTAAGCCCTTGTTCTACAAAATCATCAAATGCAACAATAGTCTTTGACATAATATTTTGAAATACTGAATCCATGTAAAGAATGAAACAAAAAATTACAGGACAGCAAACTGATACCACTACCAGTGGAAAAGCAGAAATAAAAAAATTATCAACTGCCTTTTCGTGTCATAAGTCAGAGTCACAGTTATCTTTATCATTAAGTCTTAAAATATGACTAACAAACCAAGAAAAGCAGTTTCGTGACATACATTGTGCACAACACAGTACATGCTGGTCTACAGAACAGCATTCTGCTGCAGCTCTAAGATTCCCAGCAACAGAGCAATCACTGTGAGCTCACACCTCACGTAGAGCTCCTATTGCACACTGCACAAATTACAGCGCAGAAGTGACGCAAAGATCAAGCAGCCTCTGAAACCATTCGAGAATGTGCCTATTCCCATGATTGTTTGAACAACTTATGTTAAAACAATGATGGGAAAAGGAGTGCAGTTCTGCAGGGCTATCTGAAGTGTGTGAAACGTTTGACTCATTTATGTCCGGTCTAAAAGGGAAATGTCCCTGGGTGGGCTAATTTTTTACCTTGAATAACCCAAAATTCATAAATAAACAGCATTGTACTGATTTTTATTAGTTTATCATATAAAATGATGTACATCGTGCCAAGGCTTAACTACATTCCCTGACAAAACATAGAGAATTAAAAGCAAGGATGACTTTCAATGTACCAAGCAATGTTTTGACCAAACTGTATTTACATTCTCAAAACCCAACTGAAAGCTTATGTACTTCCTCAGATTCCAAAGACCTGTCAACACAATTTGCTTGCTTTTCCCTCAACATTCCATGCAGTTTTGGGTGTTGTTGACTGGATTCATGCTGTCAAGGACAAACTGTATTTACGCTAGGATTTCTAATGTTTACCATTGACCAAAGGTAAATATGAACTTCAACAGCCACTAAGGCTGCACTTGGCATTAACATGCGATCACCGTGATCCAATCAAGCAGATCAGATCATCAGTCAATCAGAACACAGTGCATTTACATTTGGCAACATCAACTGACTTTTCTATCCGGATAACAGATCAGATCTGTCTTTCCAGTGCAATATTTAAGTAAGACTGCAAAGAATGGCCCAGTGCAAAGTCAACCTGAAGTGGTGGGTTTTCTTTTGAAAAGCATTTTCAGTCACGGGACATTTTACAAATCAAAGATAAGTGTAGGAGTCTCACTAGTCTCCACACGGATGTTCTCTGTCTTTTTTCTGACAGTTCGCGAGAGAGGAGGCGGCGTTTTGCGTGATGTCGACCTGCGAATGCAGACACGATGGCGGGATTGCATTTACATTACACTGAGATCCTATCACAATGGGTCGTTGACTACCTCTGGACCAGGACACGCTGATCGAATAACATTCCGATCAGAAGTGCATTTACACTCGTCTTTTCAATGTGTATGTGGACAACATCTGGTTACAGGTCTCATGTTGATGGCAAGTTTAAACGAAACCTAATGCTTGACAAATAACTGGATGTGACATCATTACCCAATACACTTGACTTGAACGAACGCCTTTCATTTTTACTTCAACAGAACATTATTGCTATAGGATGAAATCATGCATGAGCGCACACAGATTTCCCAACATCCATGCATGTTCATTCTCTTGTGCAGCAAGAACTGGTGTAAATTTGCTATAGATGAAAAAAAGAGGTTGTACTAACTTCTTGCAGGCTTCCGTAGTAGGTGTGACTGGGGTAAGAAACGATTCTGATCTGGGGTGCCAATCCAGGATTCGGTCGGCAAGTTTGCGACCATTCTGTTAGAAGGCTGCGGCTTCTCCTCCACAGACGAAGTGATCACCATCTGAAATGCTTATTGGTGGGCCCGTGATATCCAAAGAATGACTCTATTCACGTTTGCTGGAGATCCCAAAAAGTACCGAAAAAGTTGCTGACATCAAGTATAGAATAATCCTTCGCACATGCCTAAAACTTCAGTAAATAATCCAGTAGGATACATCCAATGGTAACTAAACTCAAGTTTGAACCTTGAAGGCAAGTTATAAAGATTAGGATTTAAATTTAAGCACAAAAATATTAATTACTTGTGAAATCCTGAAGTGACAGACAGAAGAAACTGATGAATGAAAAAGGCACCATTAAGTTATTTCAAACACTGTTTCAGTTCTGTCCTTGCTATTCCTTTTATTACTATAATATTCTAAGGCAATGGATTGGGTTTCAGGCAACAATGATCAATTTTGGCATAAAAATATACATATTCTATCTATGTATGTCTTATATACTTCATAGAGCTATATATATATATATAAATATATATAGAGAGACACACACACATATAGATATATTTCTTGCTTTATACGGGGATTAGCTTATTTGGTTACAATTTTTTTTTTTACTTGTACTCTATCTAGATTTATTGTCCCACAATACTGAGTAGATTCCATTGGACAAAACAGCAATAACTTTTGGAGAAACTGTTCACAATTGTGGGATAAGACTAAGATCCTTGTTGAGACAGGACCCCCCACTTCAATTTTCCAAGCCAGATAATTCAGCAGCTGACAAGGAAACCAGAGCTAAACCTGGAAGTGTTGGTAGCCTTAAGGGTGGGGGTCTCAATTTTCAACACCATTTACCCCATCACTCTTGCTAAAAATAGCAGGCGTTACTTATATTCTGTCTAGGTATCCTACAGTATCTTAAATTAGTCAAAGGCGGCAGGTGCGCTCGGCAACAATGGCTGTGCTGCCACTTTCTTCAGTTATACTCTGAATCCTGATAAGCGAAAAAATGCAGCTCCAGGTAAGAAAGGTAACACTGACTTCCTTATTGGGAAAAACGAGTTACCCTTCCCCTTGAACGCAACAGGCAAAGTCTGCAGGTGTACAGGCGACCTTATTCGCTTGCAAGTCAAAAAAAAAAGAGGGAAGGAGGGAGCCAGGAGCTCAAGACACGGGTGACAATGTAAAGCTTGTTATAAATGTTTTCGTGGGCTGCAGGATCAAAACAAACACGTGCATGCAACTACGACGAGTCAAAGTGCTGAAGTGCAAGTTACAGGCACAAAAAATGCACCACGTCTGGATAGGGGAATAAAAACGTGCCGCTTTCACTGATACTTTTTCACAATACAATGAGGGTGAAAAAAGAATTTAGTCTCAATTATAGAGTGCGACCGTCAAACGAATAACATTAGCCTGCGCTTCCAAGGGCACAACCTCTTCAGTTCTGTAAAGAGACGTTTCGGTTGCGTGAATGTGCTTGGTATTTAAAAAGAAAACGAAAAAGATATCCAGAAATAAGTCCAGACAATCCCAGTGTCCCGTTCTCTGGTCAAGCCGTGAGAATTCAGTCAAAAGTAAGGATTATAATGGTCGCGCTGTTTTCCAACCTTGTGCTGTCAAGTCGCCTCAAAGAACAACAGAGACCGTTTAGTTCGCGACTGACAATTTAAAATATCCTTCGACCGTAAAAATAGAACTCAAAGCGTCAGCAAGTGTCTTCGTGAAAAACATCAGCTGGCGAACAATTTGACGTTACTTCCATCCTGAGCTGTCACCGCGACGCAATTCCGTGCAGTTTGGTTGGGCTTCCGCGTACACTTTCACAAATAAATTTGCTGTTGTGACTCCAGCTTTTGGATATCGACCATCAACCGTAGCCCTCCTTCGTTTTAAAGCTTCTCCACGATATTTTAATTTCCTCCGAAAAGTCGTTATTTTTCAGTCAGTCTTAAGTCATAGGCTCTGCTTGCCCGTTATTACTCCTTGTTGTCGTGCCTCTCTGGCCGGCACTGGATCCACACCCTGCAACGAGGATTGTTCCATCCACCTTCAAGTGGAGGGGGGAAATAAAAGAGCCACTCTGTGGAGGAACTCAGTTGACGCAGCTCCCAACGCTTCAATGTTTAAACACCAAAAGTGGAGGACTGCCATGAGAACCATGAAACACGTTTCAAAAGGAGTGACGCATGATTATGTGCTTATTTCAGATTTCATCAGATCAAACAAGGCTGCAGCACAAAACACATTCACAAGCATTTAAAAGACCTAGCATCCCCCTTTACAGTTTAGTAGCGCCACCAAGCCGCTTCTCTCCATTTATAGTAACTCCGAAGATATAGATATTCACACAACGCTTTTATTGGAATCATACCACTAAACACAGATAAAATAATATTATTTGCCATGAACAATTGCACATCAAACAAAAACAGCTGTAAACACAGGCCTAACTTTTGTAACGCTCTAAACAAAGTCATTGGAGGTTGAGCCCTCACACGAAGGTTAGGAGGGTCAAGGCCTTAAAAGTATGTTAAAAGTATCTAATGTCTGCTTTATTTGTCTAATATATAATCTTTCTATATATATATATATATATATATATATCCATATATACAGGTTTTAGTAAATACAAAACATAAAAGCTAAAAAGAAAATGACCAAAAGAAATAGCATAGTAAAAGTGCCTTCTGAAAATTTTCTTCTAAAATATATATATTTCTCATGTTTCTCAAGTTATTTTACTGTAATGGCAAAGAAAATAACCTATTAATAACCTAATAAAACACTGACATTATTTGAAACATTTAATTATACTTGTAAAAAAAAAAAAAAAAAAAAAAAAAAAAGCTTTGGCAACACTGTGCGCACATGATAAATAAGTTATTTTTCTGTGCCCATTAAGTTTCATCAAACTTTTCTGTGCTAAAGCGCGCACACACGCCGATGTTCCCTTCCATGGAGCTGCTCCTCAAATCTCCCTCCCTCCCTTTCTGCTCGCACGCGTTCAGGGGTGCTACATTCTCCACCCCTTGTGCGCGTGCGTGGTGTCTGTTGCTATCCGACGCCGCGGCAGCTTACACGCGATTGGTCAGAAGTGATCGCCATGGCTGTTTGGATTGGTCAGCCTGGTATGTGGGCGGAGAGGAGACAAGAGACTGCCCTTTCCCCCAACTCCTTGTTGTCTCCAAAATACGCCGCGGAAACAGGATGACGTGCCCGCGGAAATAACACAAGATTTCAGGTAGATTGATATGGAGGGAGAGAGAAGAGAGAGAGATAGAGAGAGAGAGGAACTGTCATCGCACGCGAAACAGAATCTGAGAAGTGTTGCATTAGGGCAAACCTTAAGTGATCATTAATTATTCATATTACTCGTTAACTAAGTTATAATAACAGTTATTAAAATTATACCGTGATAAGGTTTGAGATTTAACAAATAAGAAATGGCAAACAAAACTAGAGTCTTTTAACTTAAGCTTCAAACATTTATCCATGTCATTTGTCATTGATTGTATACAAGCTCTAATAACAATTTGATTAACTTATCAATAGTCTTAAAATCCTTAGAACGGGTTCGTTATTAAAAAAAAGAAAGAAAAGAAAACCTTTTATGGTATAAATGGCATACAGTTTCAATCAAGTTTAATCTTTACCGTTTCAGTTTGCCAGCATTTCTTCTAAACTGGGATTTGTGAGGAAATAAAAAAATATTGCTTGGCTAAAACATGTAAATACGATATTGAATGTTTGATATTTTCTAATTTGACCATTCTGTGGTTAGGAATCATGTTTTAAAACCCTATCGCGTGCGGGTTGGTAATTCCTCTCTGTTCTCCCATAAAAGTGTATGGGGGGGGTGGGGGTGCAAAACGAGGTTAACCATGCCGTCATTCATCCTCCATGACTCCACAGAAGCTCGTTAATATGCATTTTTTCACGTATCTTTCTCCTGCTAAGAGAAAATGATCGATATGACTATGTATAATCTTTTTATACATTCAGTTATCATGTATTAAAATAAATATTTTCGCTTAAATTGTAATATGGCCAACAATTTTCGTGAACAAATAAGAATGAATAAATTGAACTAATAAACTAATAAGAAAACATATAAATGTCGAATTTATATTCAGAAGCATTAAATTAATTAACTTTTTTACACATTTCTTAACGTTATTAGCTTGCTAAATTCATACAACTATAATACTTTTGAAGTATTATAAAAATACGTTTATAAAATAAAATACGTTTTAGGGTTTTATTGTCGTTTACTGCGAAATAGACTTCATTTAAAACTTCAAGAAAATTCAACTTTCCTCTTTTCTCTCCCCCGCTACAGCAGTGCGCGCGCCTGTGACAGCTGCGGCAGCCCCTTATGTGTCACATTATTGTTTTGGTTTGTAAAGCATAAATGCACAGATAAACGTCTACGTGTACAAGTGAGCTGGTTCTTGAGAGGAAATGTGACTCGGTTCCAATAAATCACCTCTGCAAAGCTCCAGACACCCGAGATTAAAAACGCAAGGCGAAGATTCCGGGACTCACGTGCCTTGCAGCAAAATTCCACCCGGCAACTACACATTGTACCATGGTAACAGCCCTGCCATTGGTCCCGGGTGCGTTTTGAAATGACCAATGGGAGGGCCGGCAGCGGGTGATGCGTGTTGCTAGGTAAACATGATGCAGTGGGAAGATACGGTAGTCGAACTTCACTGAAGAAGCTAGCAAGCGCAAAAGAAACGGCGGGGTAACACAGCAGCGAATTACAATTACACTGCGGGGAGGTTGCCGGGGTTGTGTTTCAGCTCTGCTCACGCCAGAGATGTTTTTTTTTCTTCTTCTCCATTTTAAAGAGTGCATTACAGAGTTACATTTGTTTGTTTGGACACATGCAAGTTGAATAAGGCAAAAAAAAAAAAAAGAAAAGAAAAAAAGTGGCTTTCCACTAGGAGCAGAAGATGAGGAAGGCATGCTGACCAAAACACATCATATACTGCTTTATTTTCAACCTTCTTATTGACAGGCAGAACGGCCAGATATACATCACAGCACTCCCAGCAAACACATCCCATTGGCAACTGGCTTGTCCACCAACAGTGAGATATTTAAGTAAAGCTGACCTCCTAGTCCCTAAATATTTAAAATAGCCACCTTAAGTGTGTGCTTTCTTTGGACCATGTCGATTCTGTATATCCAAGAGCAGTAAAACAAAACATGCCAATTATGGAACGAACACTTAAACAGATCAGGAACAGAACATCTAGCTAGGATTGCAAAGTGCCCTCTGACATTAAAAGGACAAATAAGTGACCATGAACAATAAACAAACATTTAATTTAGGATTCTTATGTTAACAGTAAACTAAGTTTTAGTGCTTTTACTTTCATTTTTTTGTTTTAAGTGAGCTAGGCCACTCTGTTGTTCTCAGTAATTAGATATCCTACTAGTGGTTTAGTGATGCCACTCTGTAGCAGGGTATGAAAGCACATGCGCAGAATACGATGCTGTAAAAAACTTGTTTCCAAACACAGTTGTCCTCATTACACTTAAGTTACCTGTGACAAAAATGGCCCAATGTTGCTAGTGCCATGAAAGTTCTGCCAACAAACCTAAGACGGGGTAGGGTCAAGTTTACCATTACAGAAGTTTGAAGTTTCATCTATAAATAGGTTGCATGAGGTGCCATGCTTGGAAGTTATGGATACAAACGCTAAAGATGTCCAAAACTTGGGACATGGTACCAGCATTTCTAAACCACTCTATTAAATCACAGCAATAGCTTTAAGAATAAAATACTTTAAAATAGCATCATGCATGATAAGACACAATTTGGATAATACATTTATTCCACAGCTCTCAGGAATACTTAATTCTGATTGGCCAATCACAGAATTTAACAGTCAAATATTTCTGAATAATGGCCTCCAAACACGGCATCACTGTATAAATGATTGGCTGTCCGAGAAAACCATTTCCTACAAAGTTGTAATGTGCTGACTGTTTGCACTCTCTCAAATAAGATATAATAAAAAATAAAATAATTTAAACTCAAATGTATATTTTCCATTGATGCATTTATTTGTTGAGTACACTGTAAAAAAAAAACTAATTTTCGAAGTTGTAAATAAAACAAAGATTTCTGGAATATGTTTTACATGAAAACATTTCATGTAACTGTGTAATAAGAGAGAATGTAAATGTCAGCCAAAAAAAATCATGTATTAAGTTGAAAAAGTTTGTTTCAACTTCAGTATAACATTCTAACACATTACATGTAAGAATAACAGGGAAAAAAGTTAATTCTTTTATTCTGTTTGTCTGATGAAGACACATGTTTGGAGCTGTGGTGTGCCAACCTTTCTTTTTACCTATTGTTTACAACAGAGGTAGATTTTGCCTGTTAAATCTGCAAATTTTTCAGTTTTCTTTTTTTGTGTGTGTGGAAAAACTTTTATTTCGGCCTTTTTACAGACATCATAATAATGAAGTGATTACTACAGGCACATAATGCTAAATTAAATATGTTCTGTAATAATACACCCATGTACCTGACGATTGGGAAGAGACAAAGCTTGACAGTATCTGCCCACACGTGTCAGTGCACTAACACCTGACCCTTTCGTGGAGCGAGATGCAGGAGAATCCCCACTGTTAATCCCTGATGAGCCTTCCCTCCACCCTGCCCTCCCTTCCGCAGCACGACCTTTCACCTGAAAACCACACATCTAAAACTTACACAGGCAGTCAATGAGAGAAACAGTGAGGACGCTGTCATCCAGGCCACACCTCTTTTTGATGCAATTAATCTTCAATTATTTATCCGGGGTGATTTTATTCTACAATGATTAATGTATGCATAAGTCTTTCTATATATAATGCACGGTCAACAATAGAGGGATTAGGGCTTATTTTCTCTCTTAAGAGGTCAGGGAGAGTTTATAGGAGAGATCCGGTTGCTCACGGGCCATTCCTACAGGTGCCACTGGGAGCCTTTAGGTGACATAACAATAAGCAGCAATATATAAATATTGCATAATTTTACACACACAGAAATAAAATATAAAATAACAAATCAAGTTACGAAAAGTATACTAAAACAAACAAAAGAACAATTTATTACACTATATATTTGGTGATATTAATGCATTAACTGGGATTAACAGAAAAAAAGCATGCATAGAGCTCTAATAATTGAGAAGGTACTGGTGGTGCCTCCTCTACTGCCTCTAGTGGCCAAGATAAATCACTGCAGCAATGGAGAAGAAGCTCTGGCAGAGGGAGAGAAAAAGCCTTTTTAGATCTGCACTTGGTGAATCTAGAAAATCAAGGGAAGGTTGTTACTAACAACAACAACAAAAAAAAAAAAAAAACAAAAAAAAATAAATATATATATATATATATATATATATATATAATCTTGCATGTTGTCAGTGCAGCATTATTACATCTTAATGTTTAAAACTGAAATAAATATATAAAAAATAAATAAAATAAAAATATATTAAAGCTAAATAGAATAATATAGAAATACCAAAAGCACCTAACGCACCTTACAAAAAAAAAAAAAAAAAAAAAAAAAAAAATTCAAAATACTATAATAGTATATAAATAATAGCAGATAACACAAAGTTTAAGATGGAGAATGCAAGGCAAACTTTGGATCGCATGAAAACAAATGTGCACCGAACTATCATTTACAAATGCACTTTAAAAAAAAGTCTCTCCTCTCTTTATACAAATTATGGCAGTAATGATGGCATCTAGCATGCAAACTAGTATTTTGTCTGCCACTTTTTTTTCAAGACTATGTAGTATTAAGTTTTACAAAAAAACAAACAAAAATACCAGCTTTGAACTTTACATAGACACAGAAGTTGTTGAACGTGATCTAATGGCAGGACTGGAATAAACTAAGGTCACTGGACTTGCCAAAGGACAAACCATTAAAACAAATCAATGTAAAAAACGTCAAATATATCTCCCCATTACAAGGCATGAGTGCTAGACAATCTATTAGAGAGGAAATGCGGACATTTCCGAAAAACCTATAAAAGTTCAAATGCTTTGTCTTTTACCTTCGTTTAGATTTCAGCAGCCAAATCTTTGTGAGTTTCGACAAATTTATTCAATGAAATACTAATCTGCAAAGCAAGTCAAACCACTAGTTACAAAAGTAGTGATTGATGTGTCTAACTGACATGTTTCAGGGTGGCACCCATATATCTTATATCCTTTGATCAGCTAAACAATAACAGATGTCAGGGTCAACATCACCCTCCTTAACATAAAGATATCATTGTGCATTTAGCTGAGGGTATTTAACTGATGAAAAGGCTTACACTTAACAGCTTCAACTATTACTGCTCACATCACTGTAAAGTCTAGGGTGATTTCTGGGACTTCTTACTCTTCCAAGTTCTCTTGCCCAATTGAGTCAATACTTTTTCAGTAAGTTTGTCTTGTTTCATAGATGTTGCTGCTAAGCAGAAGGAAAGTGCATGGTAAAATAAGTAGCAGTCCATGCATGCTGCAGGTATCATTTCATTTTAAAGGAGTAGCTCACAATTTGCTTAAAATGTATTCATCCTGAGGCCATCCAAGATGTAGATTATTTTCTTTCTGTATTGGAACAGATCTGGAGAAATTCAGCATTACATCACTTCCTCACCAATGGATCCTCTGCAGTGAATGGGTGCCGTCAGAAGGGAGTCCAAACAGATGTTAAAAACATCACAATAATCAACTCCACCTCCATCAGTTAACATCTTATTTAGTGAAAAGCTGCGTGTTTGTAAGCAACAAATGCATCATCAAGGCATTTTAATGTTAAATGTCACTTTTCACCCAAATATGACTCTATAATCTATAATAATGCTTCCTTTCAATGTTACATAAAAAGTCCATCCCCTGTTGTCCTCTCAATCCAAATTGACTTATATAATTGTTTAGATGTTTTTATCAAATTAGACGGCACCCATTCACTGCAGAGGATCTATTGGTGAGCAAGTGATGCAATGTTAAACTTTTCTGATTAAGACTCATCTACATCTTGGATGGGCTATGCCTTTAATAAGACTAAACATTCAAGGAATCCAAATTCATAGTGATTTTTCTTTCCCTACCTCATATATAATCTAAAAAAAAATCTACATTTAGGCTAAAATATTTTACATATTTTACATACATTTAGTAATATTAAGATCTAAAAAAAAATTTAAATAATCAAAGATGATTTAGCAGTTAGTCCAATGACTGACCATCCTCACAGAAATATTAGCATAAACAAATTTCAAAGGGTTTTGAAGAGCATCCCAACCTGAATCACCCTCTGATTAAAACACCCATTTCAATATGCTTTACAAAATATGTTAAATTGTAATTAGGCCTAACGATACCAAATTACAATCTGTATCAAAATACTCAACAAAAAGCTGAAATGAAGTAACTATGGATTTTCTTGATGATAATAATAATAATAATAATAATAATGAATAATCATTAAATATATTAAAAAACATTAACTTTTGTTTTAAAAGAATCGGAAACATTCTTGTCTTCTGTAATCTTCTATTAAAATGTAATACCATTCTCCATGTCTGAAATTATTAACACTTTTCTGCTAATGTCACCATAAGCAGCATCGGTGGGTAAAATAATTCTGATTAATAGCCAAATAGCATTTTTTATGCAGCATTTTATCATTCATGTCTGATATACATTCACGTTCCACACGTAAAGTTGTTGGCAAATTTTACTTTGATATGATGTCTGGATATAGCTTGTTTTGGGTAATAATAGCCATATAAGCATAAAATATATGTATTATTACTTTAGACCAAGTTGAATTGTCATTGGTAGCTGAAAATTTAAAGCATCAAGTTCAAAGATTTCTATAGTTATAGTACAGGTGGTTTTCAAAAGCAGTGCTACTGAACATACAAAGACCATAAGGTCGACAGCTGTTTTCCACCATGCTGCTTTTTGGATCAAATATACCCCTGACATTTGAACTGTTAAAACAGCAATCCTCAGGCCTCGGTCGGTCCACATGAACACATAATGCCCCTCTTGCCACCTCTCCTTCTCTTCTTCCCTCTGTCTGCCCCATTCCTCCTATACCGCACATACTATGTGATTAAGCTTCTGTTAAGCCAGGCATAATCTCTAGAAGCTCTGGCTATTTAATTCTTGCTGTGCCAGCTTAGAGCAGTCATGGAGCCTGGTAAGGGATGTGTGCAGGCATGCAGGCACACAGACAGGCACTTTGGCTGTCACACTCATTGCATGAAGCAGTCTTGCACTCCCATGGTGACAACAGGGCCTTCTACATGGACACATGCAGTTTACTAACTATGGGCTTTGAAACAGGCATGTTTCAAAAATACCAAAAAGCACATACAGATGTTTAAGGACGGGCACATGCACGCATCTAGAGATGCATGCATGTGCATAGCCAGTCAGCCTCTTGCAGTCAAGTGATGAAGCAGACTGGCAAGCTTGTTAGTATTCATTTTGACAATTTGTGGAACCCATGTATGCAGTATGAGTTATCTAGGACAATCCGGATGGATGTTGAATGTCTATAGGTGGGCCAGCATGTGAAACTAGGATCACCTCAACTACATTCATTGCCTTGGGGTTAGGGTTTCCAGCTACAGCTTTCCAGTAATATAAAATAAACAGTTTCTGAATTGCTGAATCACCTACCGGTTCATGTTTGCAACATTTAAAATTTTATAATTGGCAAAAGGAGCCCCAAAAGAAAGTTGGAAATTTACATAAGATGGTGCCAAACCTGATGGCAAACTTTAGACTGACTGCATGAGTTGTCTTTGGACAAGACCAGTGTTCTTATTGTTAACTAACCACTAAAACGGTTTAAAACATTATACTGAAATAAAGCTGATAAAACCTACAAATTAGATATAAAAAAAAAAGATGTTTTTTTTTTTTTTTGTTAATTACTCACCCACTTGTTGTTTCAAACCCATAGACCTTTGTTCATCTCCGGAACTCAAATGAAGACATTTTTTATGAAATCTGAGAGCTTTCCGACCCTACATAGACAGCAATGCAACTGAAATGTTCAATGCCCAGAAGGTTAGTAAGGACATCGTTAAAATAGTCCATGTGACATCAGTTGTTCAACCATAATGTTAAGAAGCTACTATAATACTTTGTGCACAAAGAAAACAAATACATTTATTTAAACGATTTCTTCTCTTTCAATTTTTAACGAGGGTACCATGACGCATGTGTGTGGCACTGCTGATGCAGGAGCCGGTGTTCTGATGTAAAACCTGGATGTGCTATGGCTTGTTTTCAACACATGCGTCATGGTCTTCTCTTGAATGCACAGCAGAGATTGACATGTAAGAGAAGAAGTAGTTGAATAAAAGTCATTGTTCTTATGCACAAAAAGTATTCTTGTAGCCTCATAACATTACGTTTGAATGACTGATGTCACACAGATTATTTTATGTTCGTCCTTACTACCTTCCTGGGCCTTGAATGTTTCCATTGCATTGCTGTCTATAAAGGGTCAGAAAGCTCTCAGATTTCATCAAAAATATCTTAAATTGTGTTCTGAAGATGAACAAAGGTCTTGCAAGTTTGGAACAACATGACGGCGAGTAATTAATGACAGAATTTTTATTTTTGGGTGAACTATCCTTTTAAATGAAAATTGTTGAAATTGAAGTACTTAACCCCTTAACTGCCACCTCTTATGTTTGAACATAGACGTGAAAGTGCCTGATCCAAACTTAAACATTTTTATAATTCATGAACGAAAACATTTTGTAAAATGATATTGATGTATCATTTTCATGGTAATGCAATGTCTGATTTTAAAATGGGTTTCAAAGGATTAATTTGGAGATTTAAAACACAGTCCTAAAACGACATTAATAGCAGTCCATACCTTAACAATAACATACATTTTTTTCTGCATTAATGAATGATAAGAACATTGACAGCCAATCAGAATTAATTCTGCTTTAAAGAGCTCAAGCATTTAAAGTGGCAGGCGACATATCTGCAGTGTGTGCTTATTGTAAACAGAACGTTATAACATGAGTTGATGTGGATGCTAGGGGTGTCAAAATTTATCGTTGCATTGCGATGCGAACGTGGACGATTCTGTATCGATGCAGTAATAGACCATAATCAATTATAGCCCATGACATCATTCACATATGCACTTGTTACACAAGTTTTAAAAATGCAGTACGTAATAGATACACGAAACTCACATACTGACAGACTCTCATGTGTGCCTTGAGCTTGTTTGTCCTGAAGCTCGTAGCCTTGTTAATTGCACCTACATTCGATACTTAAAGCACTCCCAAATACTGAAAGTGCTTTACGTTTATCACTTGTAATCACCCCCCACTCGCCCTTTATTATATTTTTCTTATATATATATATATATATATATATATATATATATACACACTTGTATGTTTTGAAGTTATATTTACTTTTAATTCTTGACAGTTATTAATTATATATTAATTTACATAATTATTTTTAAAAGTAGCCTGCTTATATAATTTAATATAAATGCACTAAATAAATTTGATATAATCTTGATATCGAATTGAATCGAATCGTTGACATGACAATCATAATTGAATGGAAAAACCAATGCCCATTCACATCCCTAGTGGACACTAATATATTTATCTTTCGAAATGTAAACAGCCTTTACTCCATGATAATAGGTCCAATGTTGACTTTTTAATTTCTTATTTTTTGTTTCACAAAAGTAAGTCAAATGAGTTAAGAACGACATAAAGGTGAGTAAATGACAAACTTTTCATTTTCATTTAACTATCCCTTTAAACTGTGGTTTAACTGTGTTGCCCAGGACTACTGTCACCCCATCACGTGATACCAACTGATGCTACATTCTGACATAATTACAGAATAAGCGCTGAACAACTAATCAGCACTGGTGCAACAGACTAAAATAAAACTCTGTGGCATGTTCTCAGTTGCTCCTGATTTCGTTCCTTCTCCTCTTTTCTCCTCTCATCTCTTCCCCCAGTCCTGACCCACTTTCATCTCCCTTTGAAGAGAGAGTGACCCAGCAATGTCCCTGATGAGGATCCTATACTGTTCTGCCCTGCACTACCCCCACGTCACCGTATCCATAGAGACATGGGCCATGTAAATACATGCCATATTCCACGACATACAAGCCTATTGAGTGCTGCCATACCATCCCTAAAGCCTGTGTACGATAGAGTGAAACTCACAAAACTCTGGTCATAATAAATGCAATTTCCTCTCATTAGTTCACTGATAGTGAGGCAAGTCATGTCACACACAAATATGAATTAAAAAAAGTTTCTAAATGTAAAAACAAGCCTTTATAACAATGCTCTTCAGTGTCAGTTGTTGGACCATTATGTTGATGAAGAAAGCTTAACTTCTAACTTCTAGTAAGCAGTAAATGCAGTACTAGTGAAGCTGATACCATGCTGAATTCAATCAGAACACCGGGGTGAAACAATCTAAAACATGGACGTCATCACAAAAATAACTATTATAACGAAGCTAAAGCTACATATAGCCTAGCTCAAATTACCAAGATCATCAAGCTCCTATTCAAACTGGCTTTTTGCAGTTCAACTAGTATCTGCCTAGAGATACATTACAAAGTTGGTAATGCATACAAAGTTGGTAATGAAAATCTTAAGCAAATGTGCTGCTCATGCAGAAGATGCTGGTTCCAATCAAACATCCGGTTCCAACTCTTCATCTATAAATATATAGACATTAGAGCTGTGTAAAAAAAAAATATATATTGATATTCTCGATATTAACCGATTATCTTTTTTACAGAATGATATCAATTCTTAAATCCCAAGAATCAATTAGTCTAGCATGTTTTCAGCTAATGGATGGAACATTGAAGGGCACTTCCCATCCAATAAATCCCCGCTTTGGTGCTTTATTATGAAACAAAGTCTCAGGTTTCAATTTATATCCATTGTATTGCTTGCTGTATTTAAAAAATAAATGCCATTTTGGCATTGCTTAATGTTGAGTGACAGATTGCTGTAGCGCCTTAATTCAACAGACAGAGCGCATGTGAACTGATCATCTCTACCACATTAATACCAGTTTCAGCACAAAATAATCATGATTACACATCCAAAGGTAAGTGGAGAGAGTACAACTTAAAAAAAAAAAAGTACAACTTTACAATCTGTATCTTGTCTCATGTAATGGCTAAATCAGTGTTTCAGCTGCGCAAAGACGTCAATATAACAGCTTGTAAACAATGTCACATCACATTTACCTCAGAAACAAACATATTCGGTGACCATAAACTCATTAGTCAGCCAAAAGGGGTATTTCACTAAATATATGCACCATATAATATATTCAGTATCATTTTGACTGTTCTTATGTTTTAAAAAATCCATACATTTTTCATGACAGCCACCATTTAAATATGTAGATTGAAAATGTAAACTTTGTAATGGCCAAAACTATGTATTGTGCATGCATCACATTATAGTGCGGTGTGCATGAAAATAATAACAAGGCGGCAGAGCGAACTTATCATCCATAGTGCTTCTCACTTTAGACCAAGTCTCTAAAAATTCAAGAATTTACAAAACACTTACCAAACAGCCTCAATGGAGAAAATAATTCAGAGTACGTGAGAACCACTATGGATGATAAGTTCGCTCTGCCACCTTGTTATTATTTTGTCTTTACTTTATTTGTAATGCCAAGAGTTAACCTCTCATGTTTGAAAAGAGCGCGTTGTCGTGTACCAGCCATTAAATGTGTGGGACACCAACTCGTTTTCTATCTCTTTCATTTCATGGATTTAATCAAAGCGTTACAACTTCTTCAGCGACAGGCTTTTATCCCTTGTGCGCATGTCACTGTGTGTGAAATAGCTGGGCAGTTTGATAGCCCAATTACAATAGGCCGCCTAATAAAAATAGTTATTATTATAATCTAATACATTAATAGGAGAATGAGCCCAATCTCGTCTTGATTATCGACAGAGAAATCTGCTTATGTCGATATCTCGGACTATAGTCGATACACGATACTATTGTCTATCGGCACAACCCAAATGTACATTTTACAGCTTTAGTTGAGAGATTGTACCTGATATATATCCAAAATAATCAATGCTGAATCGAATTGAAAGCCTAAATCAAAATTGTGGAATTTGTGTCAAAAACCCAGCCCTTATAGACAGAATCAAATAGTATGGAAATTCAACTCACAATAGCAGACTAGAAATTGCAGTACATCCCATAATAGTTTGTTTACATTCAGTTTTAATATACAACAACAATAAAACAATGCCTTTTTCACCTTGGGAACTAAAATGAACTCAATGTTGTGGTCATGTCACGCACTTGACTTTAAATGCCTATTCTCTCATGGTGCAGGGATTTGCACGGAATGGATAAAGATTACTAAAATGATGAAGAAACGTCTATTTTGGGAGCAGCTCGTAACATCTTTATCTCATCCTGCTCCACCAATGACTTTCTCGCTCTCTCTCTCTCTGACACACATCCATCTCTACACCTTTCCTTTTAGTCTTTCGACTGAATAGGAGATCCATTTATATTGATTTATCAAGATCTTCCTTTTACCTTTCCCGTCTTCCAGACTCGTTCCTCCATGCATTTCTACTCAGTCACCCTCACTCTCTCTCAGAGCTGCGTTAAGCAGGTCAGCAAGGCAGGGATGCTGAGAGGGAAAAAAGATCACCACGAAGATGAGCAGCTCCCTCTTATCGCACACATGCACAGAGGATGTTAAAGCACACATGCATTCTGACCAGACTCCCACATGCATCACAATAACTTTATTTCTCCACACAAAGCAAGCTGAAGGCTTAAATTACAGCAAAAAGGTCTAGCTTTTACAGGTTTGTTTCCAGAACTACTGCTCTTGGATGGTTCTCTCCTGAACAATTAACTATATGATGGGACCCATGAATGTTGTCTGCAGACTTGTGTGGATGTCTACTCAGATCATTGAAAGACGAGTTAATACAAAATGTCTGTGCAAAATTTGCCAGGGAGTTGCTAAGGCATTACAAACCATTTTTAGCATGTTGCCATGTTCTAAGGTGTTCTATGCTAGGTGCATACTTGCAGGCCTGAGTTCCACAAGTCTCTTTGGCTTTGTTCATATGCAGGGGAAATCTGATTTTATTTATCTAAACCCAGATTTTTTTTTAAAATGACCATTGAAAATGCATGCCATTGTTTTTTTTTTAAACTACAGTTGTTTTTCCTATTTGTCTAATAGTAATACAACATTTTGTAGATTGACCATTTACGAAGGTGAATCAGAAAATCTGATTTCATTTTTTTTTTACCCATTCACAACAGAATTTTTTTTTATTTCAGTCAAATAGGCAATGTGTGTGTGTGTGTGTGTGTGTGTGTGTATATATTTTTTTTTTTTACAACATTTCAAATTGCATAACAAGACCTAGCACATAAAAAAAGGATTAGTTAAATATATATCTTCTGTTCAGACTGCTAGAAGGCCAGGTATTACTGACAAAACTAACAGTATAGTGATTCACTATGTATTTACAAAGGTGAATAAGAAAGTCTGCTTTCGTGTTACGCTTGTCTTATTAAGGCTACAAAAATGCATTTGAGTCACACAGGGAATGTATAAATGTAAAAAAAAAAAAAACATTTTTGCTGCATGTGTGAATAAGGCCTATTGCATTCTGCTTTCTAGATAAGCCTGAGAAAAAAAATCTAAAAAGTTAAATCACTTAGAAATATAGTAGTATATCACATATAGTCAAATGATGTAAAGTATAATAATTTACAACACATCCACAACACAACACATACAATACATACTGTAATACTGTTAGGGGGCTGTGCTTTAGCAAGCACCATTAATTATGTTCTACAAATAATTAGCTTAACCATAGTACCTTGAATGTCTAGATGGAAAACACAGCATCTGCTCAATGAAGTGCATTGCTGAAACTTACAGGGTTTCTGGCTCAAACACTGACCAAGACTGCATCGTGTAGAGGTGGGGACTAGACCAGAATGACTCACTCTCTCACACACACACACACACACACACACACACACATTACTGCTGCTAAGGGGTGCACCTCTGCAAGGCAGGCTTCTCTTTGATATGTGCATGCAGTGGTCAAGAAAGAGTGCACAGACAGTAACGGACATAAGCACTGAAACTCTCCCTACAGGAAAACATGTCCACCACACAACCAGCACCAAGCCAGACTGAGAAAATGTATCATCCATACTGTTGCAAAAGAGATTATAAATTGGTCTGGATACAGAAGATGTCCCGTGTGATTTCTGTAAGAAAATCTTATGTGCTTTTATTATTGAGCTTTCCATTTCTCCCTACCGCCATCATGTCACCAACATCTGGCTAAAATACAGCTACTAGTCTCTCTCGTACCCTTTATCCACCAGGCCAGTTCAACATCTACAAAGCCACGGTGTGATTTTCATTACCACTTTATGAGCCAATGGGAAGCTGGAAGAAACTACATTAGGAAGGCACAGGTGGCAACAGCTTATGGAAGGAGCTAAGATGCTCTTGACCGGAAGTCTGCTCTTGTATGCCCTTTTTTATGGGTGGCAAACATTATTATTCTGCTTAAATACAGGGTCACAAAGACCTGAATTAACTTTTGGTCCTGCAATGTGACTGAACTGCAGGGTTGACTCTAAAATCTTTAAAAAAAAAAAATCTATCCATTTCTCATGTGGTTGGCAAATGACACCATGAGAGATCCATTCAACTTGTGCTGACAACTCATGAATCACGTTGAATAAAGTCTACATAATACCCCAAATTAAACATGTACTTTGCAGAGTATGTAGGACTGGCTCATGTCTATGTGTTTTTTTTGTTGTTTTTTTTTATAACTTCAATAATGACATCAAAGTGACCTTTACTACCAAATGGACAGGTCACCAAACTGACAACACTTAAGTGTTTGAATGAGTTTGGCGAAACAGTGGAAAATGCTTTAACTAAGATCCCTTACAAGACAAAGCAATTAACGTTTAAGATGGAGTCTGTAAACACTGCTACATTTTCCGATGCAGTTTCCCTGTAATGCCTCAATTTGATATGTAAATGAATTACATTTCTGTGGATCTCCTCAAATGAACTATTTCTGGTCTTCGATTCAAGTCAATGAAAAAACTTGACCCAGGTCACCAAATCCTTTGTCCAGCTGGCAGTTTAGATAGTGATGAGCAACAGGAGCAAGTCTGTACTCTAAAAATTCAAGAACTTACAAAACACTTACCAAACAGCCTCAATGGAGAACGTACTTCAGTATAAACTGTTTTCATCCACAGAGCCACATGTTGACCCCACACACGCAAGCCATGCTTTAGAGGAAAAGCTTGTTAGGAGCCACATCCAAATCGATGTGTTAGGCTATATGCCATCTGATGAGTGAAGGGATTTGTCCTGATAGAGTAAGGGCAAAGTCACACAGGGACAGACGGACTGAAATACTGATAGGGAGGTGGGATATGGGAAATAAGCAGCACATTTCTACTCTAGTTTTCACCATGAGTTTACAGAAAGAAAAGCAAGAAGGGCCTAAATGCAGGTTAATATGCTCAAACAAGTCTATATAAACTGTTTTTGCAAGAGCGTGTGTGTCCTCTCCTTCCAGAGCTATCAAATTTAGTAGTAGGCCTGTTGCAAGATGAATGGGGAATACTGCCTTAGGTGGTCTTCGTAAAGACCAACTAGCTTGTGTCCATCCCAGTTTGATTTATGTCAGCTACAAGAATTGAATGGCAACTACAATGGATGTTCTCACAGAATACACATCTGAAAGCGGTTGATGCTATACAGAATATTGTGTCCATTTGAGACAACATGGTAAAATTTGAGTTTGAGGCTTGATGTAGTTCTAAAGTTTAAAAGTTAAGAGTATGAGCCATGCAAGACCTTGCAAAATACCTAATATTACAAGTAAATCACTGGCTATCTCTTTAAATGGAATGAGTTTTCAATAAAAATACTTGAAAGCCCCTTTATTATAAACCCACAGTATGTTTACAGTTGTTGCAATATTTCATAAAAATGAAGTTAGTCTTTTCAGAGCTCCGTGTCACTTTGCCATGGACACCAAAAGAAATCCAAAAACAGAGCTTGTCACACATTAAAAATAAATAATGTGGTTCGAGAGCACAAAAAAAGCATGTAAAAGTTTAAACGATTCCGGAAAGGGAGATAAAAGAGTCACTATTTTAAGGGACAGGTGGCTCCTGCATTGCAACTGAAAGTACCGTGCATCAAAAGAGACGATCACTTAACATGCATCTCTTTTTTCCCCACCTCAAAAGCCTTAATCCAAGATTCACCTTCAATCCAAATGTTTCCACCCATTTTTGGTTCTGAAAAATAATCAAAGTATGAATCCTAACTAACACAGTGGCAATAATATACCTGTTTAAACATTCCTAAAGGTGACAATGTCTAAGATTGCAGTATAATGGCTGATCGAGATGGCAACATGCAGAAGAAGAGCAGAAGTGTGTCCATTTTGAACCGGCATTGCTACTTCAGCACCACAGCAGAAGCCTTGCAGAAAACGGTATGGAGATGAAGGGTGTAGGCATAGCCAGATTCATCCACACACTGGGCGAAATAGAGACCTGGGTAAATGGGCCATATCCAAATGTATTACAGAATTGATTGTAATAAGAATTGGCCATATATTTCCCTCCAAGCATCACGAATGTGCACGTATGAACATTATAAGGAAAATTGTAACGTCACCCAATATATTAAGATCACTGGAATAAAGTCGAGGTTTTATTCACAAAAAAATTCCTAGCACGGTCATACGTTTTGTTAAACGGTAAATGCGTTAAAAACCAACCAGAATCTGTCAGATTTCGATAGCTTTCAGGCATTCTGTGCACAAGATTTGCATCCCATGCAACACCGCAGTTTTGCATTAATGTAATTGTGGCCGAGCTGATGCTCGGGGATTTTTTTTTATATCTTTATTTTTTATTTTTTAACAGCCATTACATGACGACTGGATGTCTAAAACAAACGTGATGGGCTAACCTGACTCATCAATCTGAGTAATGAAAAGCGGTGATCGAAGGATGCATTGAAGGTCTCGCAGTCGAACATGTTCATGGGTGCATGGATGCAAAAGCCAGTCATGCAATGGATTTGACTGTTGCTTATTTTTTACATATCGCACAGAATGAGCGGTTTAATACTCGAAATGGCTGAAAAGAGATCGGGGAACATATAGTGCAGGGTTTTAATCATTGCAAATCACATCCACTGACAAGCAAGCAGCCTGTCTGCCATGAGTTGAGCCGCTACTCCCTGGATGGCACAGGAGGGTAACTTAACGTTTAAATACCTGCTCGTGGTCTTTTGAATGTGACCCAGTTTACATGAACTAACAAACCGAATATGTTCCCCGAATATGTCCCCAAAGTCCTGGCCTGTGCATCAGGCATCTTTGGGAACACGGTGTCTTTGAAAGGAACGAGGAGGGAACAGGCAGAGATCATCCGCGTGAAACAAACGACAGTAAGTTAGGGGTTTTGCGTGTTGAGAAACCAACTGTAACGTTAGTCTTACCTCAGCTTCGTGTCCAGCTTCCCGAAGCAGCCATTAGCAGTATTCCCCCTTTACCGTCCGATCATCCGCCACACAGGTAACGTTACCGGGGCGGACCGAAAACCCGGCAAAACGACCCCCTCCCCCCGAACCGCCACCCCTTCGGACGGGTTTCTGCGATCGTCTCCCGAAAAAAAAAATACTAAACGCGCAGGTTATCGTCTTGTCGTCGATCTACAATCCCTCTTCAGCACATCTGTCTTTCTTTTCACAGTCCCCCAGAAGCACAAATGAGCGCGGCAGGAGCATCTTCAAACCCCCGGCGCGGCCAACCGCCGATCCGGTGAGCAGCCGCACATGCAACGGTGACAACCGCCTCTCGGTGCTCCGCGTTATTCCGCCTCGACGTGGGACAGAAATCGCTGGAAGTAGCGGTGATGGTAGTGTGTGGGTCTCGGCGGCTAGCGCTCAGGCTAACCGCGATCACATCGCCTAGCAGCGGCAGTGTAGTAGCGCGTCGCTCGTGATGGTTTGCAGCAGCAGCGAGAGGTGGTGGGGTGAGAAGAAGAGTGATTAAATTGAAAAAAAGGAAAAGGAAAGAAAAACGGATGAACTAAATCGGGGTTTCACCGTCGCACCGCTACAAGTAGCGATGTGCATTCGCCAGGGACCCCCCCTCACTGCCGTTAATCTCGGATCGGCTCCGAGGCTGCTCGTCGCTAGAGAGGGTCTGCACGGTAAAGCGCGTCCCCGCTACAAAGCGCGCTCGCCTCGGTGTGTGTGCAGTGTTCACAAAATGGCCGCCTAAACAAACCCTACAACGGACTGCGCCCAGCGGCTGTTAGCGCGATTTGCCTCGGCATTTGCCTGTACAAGGGAGGAAAACGATACTTTTACGGGAACGATGATTTAGAAAACGCGCGCTGGAGTGCGTCTTTCAAGCTATTAGATAAAGTGATAGGTTGCTTGAAGCCCAGGCAAACGAACAATGCCGAGGCTGTGGAGATATGAAGCAGTTTACTCACACAGAGATAATCTGCGACCATAAATGGTTGACTGAGAAAACCTTTTATCTTAATTTAGCTCGACGTGTGTATTTCAGCACAACCGACGTGGGACATGACAATAATGAAGTACTTGGGCCCCCCCCCCCACCCCAATTTTTTTATTTGTTAATTTTATTAAGTTAACAAGTTACATTCCCCCCGTTCGAAAACCGTTTAAGACCGTTTGCTGGTCTCAGTGTTTTTTTTTTAAAGAGATGTTTGGGGCTTTTTAGACAATTTGGTAAGAGGAGACCAGTTTAAACACAAACAAACCAGTTTAAGCTATTATTTTTCTGCTGAAAAGTAACCATGCGTCCCATTACCTTGATTATAGATTTTTAATACTTTGAATGATACTAAGGTCTAAATATTTTGAGCTTTACAAAGCACAACTTACTGCAAAGTTAGGTTTTAGGCTTCATAACCGTTAAAACAAACGCCACCGCAGTTATATATCGTGTAATTTATTTAGTGAAACCACTTGTCTCTTCTGCGATACACTTCATTCGATTTGGTTAGTTATTTGATAGTGCTCAAATATAAGTCACTAATGCCACTAGTTGATAAATCAAATATATATGTAGTTATTCAAGAAAGTTTTATCGAGGAAGGGGTTGTCCAGTGGATGTGGAACTGATTAAGTTAACCGAGGTCTTTATTTACATCCTCTTTCATCATCATAACATGAATTCCTCATTGTTTCAGGCCGAGGGCACCATTTAAAACCGTCTGAATGTGCCAATGGGATAAAAGACAAGGTCACAAATGTGCCCAGCTCTCCTCACACCAAACATATTTATAGGTGTCTTTTTCCCTAACCTTTTAAGCTTTAACATTTACACGTCTGTAAGATTGTGTGAGGAAGTGAAGACTGAAATAAAGTCCGTCAGAACTGACCCTTGCGTCCCCTCTAGTCTTTATTCATGTGTGAGACCTACCGTAGTTTATGATAAAACGCAAAAGTATATATTTTTAATTGGATATAAACGAATTGAGCCACCAGGTCAACCTAGCTTACTTAAAAATGTAAAAATGCAGGAAGTTCGTCATCAAACTCAAGGTGAAAGTTCATACCTTTACCTCTGACAGAGATTGACGACATCTAGTGGTTTACAAAGATACAACAGCGAGTTCAACAGCGTCGAAAACCAAAAACATGCTTTTCAGGTCAAGTATACTGTTAAAATGGTCAGTAAATACATAATTTTTTAAATAAATGATGTCAGTAAATACATAATAATTTAAAGAAATCAATACATATTAAGCAATAGATCAAAATTGATATTTAAAGGTATTTTCAATTTTTTTTTGTAACATTCATTAAAGACTCCTGAAAAAAGAGATTGCGGTTTCAAACACAAAAATATCAAGCAGAACACCTGTTTTCATCACTCATAATAATAATAATAAGAAACCTTTCTTGAGGGACAAATCACTATATTAGAATGAATTCCGAAGACTGGAGTAACGGCTGCTGAAAATTCAGCTTTACAGCACAGGAATAACGTGGTTTTTAAAATATATTAGAACAGAAGACTTATTTTAAATATTTAACTTATTTACAATATTACGGTTTCACTGTATTTTTTTATTAAAAAAAAAAGCTTCCTTGGTGAGCATATGAGACTTCTTTCAAACACAATAAAAAAATCTTACCAAATGTAAACTTCTGAACAGTGCTGTAGAGACGGAGCTGGGACCCCTGTATGCATAATGCAGAAAATTTGTAAGGTTACATTTTAAGCTTGGGCACTAATAACATGCAAAAATGTTAATGTATTGACATACTTATGGTGCTTACCTTGCTTTACTGTAGAGGTTAAGTGATAAAAGCATAAATCAGGTTGACGTTAACATTATAACAGTTTTTCACTGCAGGAGAGAATTTAAGTGAGGTATGTTTTGCACCAGAAAGAATACAAAGCAACATTTTGTACTGCTTTATGAAAACTGAACATATCCAGGAACAGTTCTTCAGGTGTTTTATTATTTGTCACTGCATGCATGAACATTTTATTTTAAAACTGCATTTCTACAATAAGCTAGAATTGATTTTCTTCTGTGGAATATTGTTCTATGAAGAGTCACCGTGTGTCTTCTCCAGTTCCACACACCAGTTACCCTGATCATGGTAGCTCCTAAGCACTTTAACAGCTGTCACACAACAGCACATCTCTTCTAGCTCTCCCTGCTGGAAGACGTGATAGTAGCGGTGGAATACAGGCCCCTGACTCGTGTTCTCCAAGGGGCCCTTTGTGCTTCCAATCTGCTCTCCCTTGGTCTTATCCGCATTACATTTGAGGTGCCACGGCACCAGGAGATCTTGGGAAAGGAAAGCGGTGCGGTTTGTATGGATGTGGATTCTGGGCTGTGTCACATTCTGCTCCTCTGTGCATTTCATGTCTGAGGCAGTTTTCCCATCATGCTCCTCCTGTTGGTTGAACATGTTTTCTTCTGTTTCAAGCTCACCGCTTCTCTCCACACTAGCCTCAGTTGTTCTTTCTTTCAGATATTTTGATTTCTGCTTGTTGTATTCCTGCTCCATGGCCCAAACGTAGATCAGAGCTCTTCCTCCCACCTTTAATAACCGAACCAGCTCTCTGACAGCAGCCTGTCTTCGCTCCTAACAACACATGCACTTAGTTCAGCATCATGTACAGATTTGCATGACTTTTTTTTTACATTTATGTATTTAAAAGATGTTTTGATCCATAGTGATTTATATTGCATTTAAAATGAATATTTTGTTAATTCATTAAACAATGAACAACTTTTAAGAGACAGAAGAACGCAGGAATCATTTTAAAAATATTTTTATGAGATTAAAATATTTAGGAGAAAAAACTATTTATTGAAAATAAGCTGCAAAAATACCCAATTCACAATTAGATCACAATCAGATAAATAACTTTCATGTGGAGGTAATAAGAAAAACAGAGAGATAATTATTCCTAAACACCAGAAAAACGAATGATTACATTATCAAAGTAAAATGTATTAAAGTTTGTTAAAAACACACTACTGTTTAAACGTTTGGGGATTTTTTTGTGTTTTTGAAAGAAGACTTACTGCATTTATTTGATTACAAATATTACAATTTACAAATTACATTTTTAAATGTCAAATTTATTTCTGTGATTGCAAAGCTGAATTTTTTAGCAGCCATTAATCCAATCTTCAGTGTCACGTGATCTTTCATAAATCATTTTCTGATGTGAGGCTCAAGAAACATTTCTTATAATCATCAATGTTCAAAACAATTGTGAATATTAATATTTTTGAGGAAACCATGATAGATCTTATGTTTTTGTTTTTTTAAGCAAAAAATTCAAAAGAACATAATTTATTTGAATTTGATTTTTTTTTAACCAATGTATTTACCATCACATTTGATTAATTTTATGCAGATTCCTTTCTGAAAAAAGTATGATCTTTTTTTTTTTTTTTTTCTTGGAAAAGCTGTAGCCTTTATGTTAGTTGACCAAAGCACTGGTGCTCTATGTACAAATAAGTGTTATTTCTCTCACAGCATCATGTTTCATGTCACAAAGTAGGTGGAAAATGGTTGTGAAAAACTAAATTATGAAAGACAAATAACATTATTACAGTGCAAGTGGACTTCAGAGGAAGTTCCCATGTGACCCTGGGCAACAAAACCAGTCAACTTTTAGAAATTGAGATTTATACATCATCTGATAAGAAGCAGAATAAATGAGCTTTTCACTGATGTATTGTTTTTTTGTTTTTTATTAGTAAAGGACAATATTTGGCTGATATACGACTAATTGAAAATCAGAAATCTAAGGGAAAAACGCTTTTAAAGGTGTGCAAATTAAGTCCTTAGCAATGCATATTACTAATCAAAAAATTAAATTTTGATATATTTATGGTAGATAATTTACAAGATATCTTTATGGAACATGATCTTTACTTAATATCCTATTTTTGGCATAAAAGAAAAATGGATAATTTTGACCCATACAATGTATTTTTAGATATTCCTACAAATATACCCCTGTGACTTAAAGCTGCACTCTGTAACTTTTCTCGCTCTAGTGGTTAATAAACAGAACAGAGTGCGTCTTGCAAAACAATACTGTAGTTGGAGCTACTTCTCTCTGTTTATGTCCATGACGACTCACGCAGGTACTGGGCTACTCTGCAGGGTTAACTACCCAAACCAGCCTAAAATAGTCCAAATACAAACTCTTATTATAGGTGAACAATACTGATTCATGGTGTACTTGCTTATTATATACATTTTGAACACAAAAAAGTTTTGAACTGCAGCTTTAAGACTGGTTTTGTGGTCCAGGTTCACAAATAATATTAAAATAAGTTGTTTCCCCCTTAATTACACAGTATGCTCACCTGTGTTGAGAAATGATGTATGACTGCAATAGAGATGCAGGCATCACAGCTGCCACTGCGAAGCGGGACAGACAGTGCATCTGACACGAATGCCTCATAACCCCGCTCAACACAGATCTGCACTAGATTAGCACTGCGGTCACAGCCCATCTACAAATGGACAGACAATAGGTGTTACAGCCCAGATCTCTATTAGTGAAAGAGTTAAAGTAATGGAAATCATCATAATTGTAACTAATAACCACGACCTGTCAGACCAAGTCCATCTTACTTCCTGGTACATTACTTACAGATATAACTTCAGGGTTGATCCCCAGGTATTTGCCATTGCCGCATCCGACGTCTGCCAGAATACTTCCAGGCGGCAGTGACAGTAGGAAATCTCGCACGCGGGGCCACGGTGAGTGTCGTGTGCTGCTGAAGTGGGAGGAAATCTCTTCATAGACCTGATGAACATACTGCTCCTCTAAATGACACGCATCACCTTCAGCAACAGGCACAGTAGGTGGAGAAGGCGGCCGCTGGCTATCACATACAGATGGATAGGCTACAACAGGAAATAAAATGATTCTTGTCATGAATTCACATGATTTAAAAAAATAAACAAATGCAGAATGACCTTCATATGTCATTTATATGTCTGTGCACTGCCAATCAAAGTTTGGGCTTGGTATGATTTTTTTTTTAATATATGTTTAAAAAAAAGGTCTCTACTAAGGCTCTATATATTTGTTCAGAAATAAAGTAAAAACAGTAATACTGTGAAATACAATAAGAACTTATAACGCTGAAATGCTGTGATGAATTTTCAGCAGTCTTCAGTGTCACATGATCCATTCAGAAATCATTCTAGTATGCTTATTTGTTGCTCATGAAACAATTCTTATTATCATCAATGTTAAAACAGTTGTGCTGCTTAAGGTTTTTGTAGAAACTGTGATATATTTTTGTAAGGGATAGTTCACCGGAAACATGAATCATTAATTACTCAGCCTCATGTTGTTTCAAACCCATATGACCTTCGTTCATCTTTGCAACAAAAATTAAGATATTTTTGAGGAAATCTGAACGCTTTCTGACCCTGCATAGACAGCAAGGTAATTACCACGTTCAAGGCCCAGAAAGGTAACATCTAGGGTAACAACAAATAGTCCATATGACATCAGTGGTTCAACCGTAATTTTATGAAGAAATTGATGAATAAGGTCTTTTTTTTTTTCTTGTCACACAAAAAGTAATCTTGTTGCTTCAGAAAATTAAGGTTGAACCACTGATGTCACATGGACTATTTTAATGATGTCCTTACTAGCTTTCTGGGCCTTGAACCTGGTAGTTGTGTTGTTGTCCATGGAGGGTCAGAGAGCTTTTGGATTTCATCAAAACTATCTTAATTTGTGTTCTGAAGAAGAACAAAGGTCTTATGGGTTTGAAATGGCATTAGGGCGAGTAATTAAATGAAAGAATTTTCATTTTTGGCTAAACTATCCCATTAAAAATAACAGCAATTATTTAAAATAGAAATAAAATACAAATCTTGCTACTGTCACTTTTAATGCATCCTTGTTCAAATAAAAGTACTAATAAATTAAAAATAAATAAATAAATGTAAATGGTACTGTACTTAGACATGACAAATATTTGCCTGCCTAAGCAAATACTTCACATGCTCACCACAGTTGCAGGGCACATGTCTGATTTTGCGGAACGTGAGAGATGTCCTGGTACCACGACGGTTCAGGGTCAGATTACTCAAGTCAGAGGTCATGACCCCTGACCCTTCAACCTCCGACACTGGTACCACATCAAACTTCCGAGGTGTTATGCTGACATGAAACATATAAAAAACATGATCATCTCACCCTAAAACAAAGGATTTATAATATAATACTGTATAATATAATATACTTTAGTAAACATTGAATGATAATAAATTTATAATGATGAAACAAAATCAAACAAAAATCCAAAGAAAGTATAGGTGTTTAGTGTTGTCTGCACAAATATTTTGGGACATATATTGTATTTAATGTATATGTACAAAAAAAAGATCAAGTTTCTCACCCGTGAGTCCACAGATAACGGCTCTCTCCTTTCATCACTAGCAAACTCCGCTCTGGCAGCACCACAGCGACTGAACGCCCGTCAGGATGTTTAAAGTCCATTACTGTCTAAAGGAAAATAGCACGATGTCTTTATGTATCCATATAAGAAAATCATGAGGTTAATTTTCCATCTCCATCTTTGTTTTGACCAAGGAAAATCAGATAATCAATAATGTTGCTGCACCATGACCAATCAATAAGGCTACAAACAGGTCTGGTGTAACAGAACACCCTGACCCAACAATGTGTTTCATGCAAATCTATAAAAAATGTAAACAGAAACATATCATATCATATTCCCAAAAATAAACATATTTCTGGTAATCCATAATTACTGACATTTTAGTGCTTAATTTATTCGTACCTTTGCTCCGAGACTCAAGGAAAGGATGGGATCCTCAAAAGCAGAGTGAGTGTCCACATGAGGGGGAATCCCTGTACCAGACAATAACATTTAGTCCTAGAGGCAGACGTAAATCTCCCATCGGCTGCACAAATACATGATGTACTACCTTGTCCACTTTGGTATTGGTTTACAGTGAGCTGGTCTGGAAGGACACTTATGTGGCCATCAGCCAAACATCTTTGTAATAAAGCATCACATTCTGCCGGCAGGCCTGAAATGACAGGTGTCTATTCAATTTTAGAATTATGACATTTAATAATTAGATTGTGTGTAAATATATACACTACCATTCTGGTATTTATAGAAAACGAACACTTTTATTCAGCAATGATGCATTATGTTGACCAAAAAGAAACAGTAAAGACATATTATTTTAAATAAATGCAGGTTTTGTTGTTGTTGTTTGTTTTACTTTTTATTAATCAGAGGATCCTGCAAAAAACAAATGTAGCATGTTTTCCACTGAAATATTAAGCGGCACAAATGTATTCAACATTGAATGTAATAATCATGACTAGAGTAAATGGCAGCTAAAAATTCAGACATTACATGAATTAATAACATTTTAAAACATTAAAATAGATGTTGTCTTACATGTTACATTTTACAATATTACTGTTTTTACTGTGTTTTTTTTTTTTAAGTAATAAGTGGGTATTAGAAACTTAAAAAAATATTTCAAAAACACTCATCACAAAAAAATAAAAGTGATGCAAAATTTTTTAGATATTTTCATACTTACCACCTGTTAAGGGCTTATCTTTGTCAACGTTGTTATTATCATACCGAAACTCATACCCATAATGCTTTACTCGTCTGTGTTTTAAAGCTTTCTGCACTGCAACACAAAAATAAACATTATTATCATTACTACTATTAAATAAGTCTGCTATATATGAATATGTGACAGAGGATTAAACAAAGTAATGTTTTTCTTTTTTATTTGCTGATTTACACGAATTCTTACCGAGGCTGTCAAGTATCTCTTACCTGTGACATCATCAGTATGTGGCATCCAATCAACAGCCTGAAGCAGCTGAAGCTCCTCCTCTGGAGACACAAAATCCTCCAACACAGACAGACCAGGAGGCAAAGCACAGGACACACTCCTGTCACCGTCCACTGACAAACAAAGTTGAGATCCATTACAAACACTTTGTTGTAAGGCTCACTGAATAGATTATATATAAGACTCACGTGACATATACCTTTCTCAACAAAGCTGAAATAAAGCATCACAGTCTGATCGTGACATTGCAGTGCTCGTCCATTGAGGAGTGTGCATGCATTCTGGCCTGCTTCGGTTGAAGAATATGTCACAAACGCATATGGTTTCGCTGGAGGGGTGAGGAGAGACTCGACAGGACCTCCCTCTTTGAGGACCTCCATTAGTGACTCTCTGCTCACTCCATTCCCCAAACCTCCATTAGAC
Source organism: Carassius auratus (assembly GCF_003368295.1). Taxonomy (NCBI): domain Eukaryota; kingdom Metazoa; phylum Chordata; class Actinopteri; order Cypriniformes; family Cyprinidae; genus Carassius; species Carassius auratus. Next base: position 5,639,547 of record NC_039258.1, on the reverse strand, counting down.
ACCACCAGATGCTACACAACAGACAATCACGAACAAACACATTACTGACTGCCTTTATGAGCCATTTATGCCGAGCGATGAACTGCATGTTTCACCATTTGAAAGAATGGGGAGTTTATACATTCAACAAACTTAACCAAGAGACTTGTTACTGAATGAAATATGCAGAAGCATGCAACTTTTATCAATTATTAATTCATAATTACCATCAGCATTCATTTACAAAAGAGTACGTAGATTCAGTGTTATCTCATACATTTACAGACTGTAATAAAAACGTATTTCGTATTCAAATACACACATATGATGACCGATATCTAACAGTGCTGGCTATTTAAACTCAACTGTGTGATTTGATCGATCCATATCCCACTGACAATTCATCAAAAGGAGCTTTTTAAGTACCTTTGTGGGATGGGACGCTGTGCTTATACCCTCGTGCTTCAATAAAGTGTGGCTGGCTTTAATTTGCCTTCGAAGCAGTTTTTTCTCTTCTTTAGTTCTTCTCACACTTCTTGTGCCGTCCATGCTGCTGTCTTTTGTGCAACCGCCTATTTGGTCCCCTCACGCAAGATCTTGATACTTGGTTCCTGTTGTTTTTCTGAAATTTTAGTTTTGTTTCCATTCTGCGGAAACGATTTCTACACAGAAAAACGTATCGTTTTAAAAGAACGTGTCAGAAAATGAATGCCTTTCTTTACGTTGTGAGACGTGATGAATAATTTGGTGGATATGATAGCGATAACCAAAGTCTTCAAATCAACCCATATCTACCATTTCGCTTCCACGAGTCTTTTTCAAATCTCAGTGCAGCATTATCAGTGTTTAAACACTTAAGCCCTTGATCAAAGTGGTGTAGCTATAGCTTGATTTGGCCATCAACAATTTGTGATAACTGCACGTGAGAATTAAGATTATATTCTGTTTGAGATCATGACGATTTACTTCCTATCTAGATTTCTAGAACTTAATTTTTTAGAAATGAACTGAAAAAATGTCATGCTTTTTAATATATATATTTTTTACGTTTTATAATTACCTGCTTGTGATCACAGAACTTCTGTACAATTAAGCATCTGAACCTTTAGTTCACTAACAATACAGTTCAGATTACTAACCATTACCCTAGCAAAGACATGCCTCACACAGTGCCTTGCAAGAAAAAAAAATTAAAAATTTAACTAATCAAAAGCTAGTTTGAGGAATCCAGGTGCTGCAGAAGGGGTTCTGGGTACTTGTCAGATGATTGTGCTGAGAAAACAGCATACAAAATTAAGACTGGCTTAACAAGTACACGTATTAAAGGCCGGTGATATGGGTTTATACTAATGCATATGAAGTTTTGAATTACCTTCTTGAAACATTCTTTTAGAGGTACAAACAAAACAAAGAATTAAAAATGATACATTTTCTTTACTAAAAATATTCAAAAGAAAAACAAGCTATAAGCAAAACTGTTGATTTATTTAACAACACATCTAGCTTCCAACAATTCTTACAAGCAAAACACAAAATTCATAGTAGATTACTACATGACAGATGATCATAAAAATAAAAAAAACGGGAGCAGAGTTACTCTCCATAAAGAATATGTTGCCTGTTCCAATCAGGTATAAAGGGGTACACTCCCAACCCTGAGGACAAGAGAAAATGGTTCACTTTTATCAGTCTTTTGTCATCTGCAAACTGTGGGTCCATCTAGTGGCAGAAGCGTATATTTCAGGAGAAAGAAGGATGTGACTAGTGATGAATTTCCAGAGAAACCCTACTTCTTCTGCTTGGGTGGCGGTCTGCAAAAAAATAAATAAATTTTAGGCACAACTTAATTATAAAAGAAAAATTTCAGACTAGAAGGTATAGGAATCTAATTGCTTTCTTGAAGTATGAAAGTTCCTTCATAGTTCTCGTAAGTTAATGCATCAAGATTCACCTGTAGATTCCCACAACAACTGCGTGATCTCTCTCATACGGCTCCAGTGTCAGCTGCTCCTGAGGTTTCATGTTCTCAGAGCTCATCTTCTTAACCTCTGATGCAAACACTGCCTCTGGAGCGGCTGTTGAATCAATGCAGTTAGCCTGAGGAAGAAAATACGACAGTTAACAACTGAAGACTCGCAGAAAAAAAAAAAAAAAAAAAAAGCAGGATAATCATTTGCTTCTTTTACCTTGATGGAAATAACAAAATGTCCTCCATTCTTCAGGAAATTGTGTGCATTGAGGGCAACAATTCTTGTTTGGTCAGGCTGAGCAACATCAGCAAAGATGACGTCCACCATACCTGAGAGAACAGTGCAGTGCTTTATCAAACTGCCTTGAAATGTGCATTCTTTACCTTTCGTATGTTCACATCACAGGAACTTACCAACAAGCATGCGATATTTGTGTGGGTGTCGTGCATCTTCAATGATGGGAATAATGTTGGTTCTCTTTTTGGCCACATTCAGCAAGTCTCTGCCTGATCTGTGGGAGAACTCCACCGCATACACCAATCCCTCCTACGAGAAGAAAATAAAAAACTGAAAATGTCAATCAGTGCTTCTAGAAATTAAACTTAGATTCACATAAATAAAACAGCATTAACTAAATTCAAAATAATTCAGTAACTGAAAATGCTAAAACAGATTAAAACTACAAAATGTAGAAAAAAATTACTGAAACTACAACAGACAAAAACAAAGATAACACTGCTATTGGAATAATTAATTGCAATTAATTTGCAATTTAAAAATGCCATTCCAACTTTATATTTACACAACTATAGCCCCTTTTTTCCACGGCAGGAACATTCCACAGGAACTAGGGACTTTGGGCTGGTACTCTGTGTTTCCAGCAAAAGAATCAGAATCTAAGAATCTAAAGAAGTTCCAGGTAAAAATCTGCCCCTCAGAAAGACCTTGTTCACAAGGTAGTACTTTTATAAAGGTCCAAAACGTTTTGGGGCGGGACTTGGGCTCTGAACATGCTGATTGGTTGAGTTCACACAGCATTGCATTTAAACCACCATTTATTTGCATAATGTTTTTTATTATACTGTCATTGTTTCATGAAATGTAGTTTTAAAATATTTCAGTTTATTAATAGCCTATGCTAAAATGAAAACGAAAAGAGTCAGTTTTTGATATCACATTTCATCTTACGTAAATACAGAGAGGAAAATAGCAGTAGCCAGACTATCAGTATGGTACTTTAGACCACAATAGAAATGTAGACACCAACAGGTCTGGGGTGAAATTTTGGTGGAAAGCAGCTTATATTATTACAATACACAGTATTATGCAGAAAATACACACTTTGTATCAGTATATTATATCTGGTAGTGATCTGTGCAGACATGGACTTTAACAATTATAAAAAGATATACACGTACCGGTCCAACGATGTCAGAAACATGGGATACAGTAGTTCCTGATGCGGCTCCTAAGTACATGACCTTCGCTCCTGGCTTAATGTGGATCTGGTCAACACCTCCTAAAATGGCTGCGGCCAGCTTCGACCGGAAAGGATTCCATGCTCTGTACTCAATTTTAGTTTCCCCTTCCTTACATCAGAAAAAAATGAACATGTTATGAATACAGTGCTTTCTAGAGGTACTCTAGTCTAGTGTTTCCCATTTTTAGATAGCTAAATTGTTCAAATAAGCATCTATTATATAATATCCATTTCTGATGTCGCCAATAATTAGAGATGCACCGAAATTCTGGCTGCCGAAAATTAGTTTACCGCTCAGGTTTCACTTTTACATGGTATGACACACTGCCCTCTCATTAATTGAGCTGCTAGCTGCTATGCTCACATTTTCTAATAATGATAGCTTTCTAGGACTAAACATGAATTGGATAATTGGTATTAAAAAATAAATAAACCTAAATCTCTTAATAGCCCAACTGTTAGACCTGAGGCTGAGTAAAAAACTATTTCTTTCATTTAAAGGCTTATCATTATGTTTTATCTGTTGCATTCTTTTATCTGTGCTATTAGCAATTGGCTTGCCATTTTTAATTCAATTCAATGTTTGAAATCAAGCCATCTAGTTCTACTGCAACAAAATTACCCCACTGTAAAATCAAAAATACATTGAGTGAGCAAAAATTGTGAGATGGCTAGATATAATGATTATTGAACAATGTTTAAATATGAATAAAAGCCTACATTAAAATCTGTCATATAAATTTGGTCTCTTCATTAGAAATTAGCCTACTGATTGCCACCATTGATGATTTTTATAACATTAAAAACATCTGTATCTATATTCTGCAGTTCTTCCCTGCTGTAATGAATATCTATGCTTTTCAAAGTATCATATCGAAGTTACAAATTCAAGTATTGGCAATTAATTTTGTAGGGTGCTAAAAATGTGTTAATATCCAGAGGGTGCCGCTACTTAAAAAAAAAAAAAAAAACTGGGAAACACTGCTCTAGTGAACATTAAAGACTTCTATAGGCTCACCTCAACATTTATTCTCTTTTCTCCGTACACAGATTCTCCGACCACCATGTTCTTTGTGACCAGAGCGTCCTCTTTACCACGGCAGATAAAAACCCCTGCATTTTTAAACAGAACATGGTCATTCAACACATTCACAGAAACCACAGCAACTCAAAACTGTGACGTTGATGACCCACCTTCATGTCTGTGGGGCTCTACAGTCACCTGTTTGCCCCCTCTGAACCCTCCTCGTCCTCCCCGGCCCCTAGGAGTGCCACGTCCGCCCCCTCGTCCACGGAAGCCACCATCACCTCCAGGGGACCGGAATCCTCCACCTTCATCAAACAAGAGATACAGAGATTAAAATGAATGGAAACACAATGTCACATTTTCTTGCATACTAAACTAGAAAACAAAAAGTATATTTAAAAGGACAGAAATATTGATTATACACATATATTTAAATATTTAGTATAAATAAAAAGCAGTATACCTTAAATTATATAATTTAAAATACTGCTTTTCTATTCTAATGTACTTTAAAATAGAATTTATTCATGTGATGCAAAGCTGAATTTGTATCATCATTACTCTCTCAGTCTTCAGTGTCACATGATCCTGCGGAAATCATTCTAATATGCTGATTTATTATCAATGTTGGATGCTGTGATGCTTCATTTTTTTGAACTTTTGGCGACTTAAAGGTTCAAAATGTAAATATTTTCTAACAATCTTAGGAATCAAGCTTATTTATTCAGCTTTCAGATTACAAACAGTTCTCAATTTAAAAAAATTTACCCATATGACTGGTTTTGTGGTCCAGGTTCAAATATGTGTGTTTAAATACATAAACACACACACCAGCTAACGCTAACACTTCCACGTATTAGCCAAATGTTACAAACAATAACATAGAACACCAGAATTACACATATAAAAGGAAATATAATGAAAAGATTATAAACTTGCTTACCGCCACCACCTCTACCTCCTCGAAATCCTCCTCTTCCTCCACGGTCTCCTCCTCCTCTTCCTCCAAATCCTCCTCCTCTTCCTCCAAAACCACCTCGGCCACCTCCTCTAGGGCTGAAACCTGTCAAAAGAAAGCAAATATATTAATTCACTGAATGAATCACAGTAAGACTTTATTTCTGGCTAAACAAATATTACACCATATTACTTTAGATAGCGTCAAACTGTATGTTAGTCAGTTTTAACTAAAGTCCCCAACCACTAGACTCCACAACTAACTGTATACAAAGTTAAATTCCATTCACTGGTACCTTTAGTTTGTGTGTATTATAAGGTTTTGTTACATGTTGTCGACTAAACCAAAATTATTAGTTTTTACTTGGGTTTCCAGATGCACAGTCTGCCAAACAATATATAATTTCCTAAGCCCACGTGGTCCTCAACAATGTGTGAAAACTCGACGATGAAAACAATCCTGTGCACAATGTCCAGACAAAATAAAACGGAAAGAAAAACTTGGTAAACTATTGTGATTTTAGAAACAAAAGCTGATTTGGTGAAAAGCCATGTGGTTTTCCGCTCCGCGTGCGCAGCGTGGCTCGGTCGCTCAAACGCACAATGTTATGCATCGCAAAAATATTATAGCCTAAATTAAAACAACGAATTTTATAATATGTTATACGTAACACAGTACGACCACACTAATATGTTTAAAGAAATAAAAATAAAATAACAAAGTCTTATTACATTTCAGAGAAAGAGCGTTTAGTGGTCTTAAACTTAAAGCGCGTGGCTAACTTGGTCGGCATGCTTCCCCTCGAGCAAAACCAATACTTCTAAACATTAATATTTTATCGCCAGACAATGAAAACAATCATATATGTATAAAATAAACTATCATTGACTTACCTGGTCTCATTTTCCTTTATTGTGTATGGATGGATAATCCTGTTTTAATGATTCAAACAGCTGCCGCTGATAGAGTCCGGTTGCTTTTGCTCCAGACACGTTCTGCTCTGATCAGGGGCCACATGTGTGCGATGCACGTCTTTTCCCATAATGCACCTCCAAAAAAACGTGGCTCTTGCTTCTTTATTCCGCCATCTAGTGGGAGACTTCGCAACTACAATAAAATCATGCAACTGCAGGGGTTCAAGGATTACTATTTTATTACAGTCGATGCAATACCACACATAAACCAGTAAGATTTTTAATATTGTATAAAGAACTCTCTTCTGCTCACCAAGCCTGCATTAATTTGATCCAAAGTACAATTTTACTAGGCTATATAAATCAACTGTTTTCTATTTGAATATATTTTTAAAAGTAATTTATTCCTGTGATTACTACAGTCACATAATCCTTCAGAAATCAGTCTAATATTCTGATCTGCTGCTCCAAAAACAGTTATTGTTATTATAATGTTGAAAACTATTATAATAATAGTATATTATTTTTTTCAGGTTTCTTTGATGAATAGAAAGTTCAGGAACATAATTTTTCTGAAAAATAAATCTTTTGTAACATTATATTGTAACATTATCGTCACTTTTGGTCAGTTTAAAGCATCCCTGCATAAAAATATTAATTTCTATAACCTGACTCCAAGCTTTTGAATGGTATATTGAGTACATTTACAAACGTTTTTTTGTTGTTTGTTTGTTTTTCTCAGATAAGAGCTAATTTTCTATTCATTAAATAATCCTGAAAAAAAGTACATATATTCATAATAATAATATATATAAATAGAAATTACATATATTAAAATTGAAAGCAGTTATTTTATGGTAACAATATTTCACAATATTACTGATTGTGTTGACTTCTTTCCAAAAAAAAAAAAAAAAAAAAAAAAATCTTACTGTTCAAAACCTTTTGACTGGTATGTGTTTTATACATATCAAAACTGAAAGAATACCATGTTTTGTCCAGACAAATAGAACAAGCTAGGTCTCCACAGACTTTAAACCAAAACTCAAAGGACTCAGGCTTAACTAACAAGGAATCACTTTACAAAGACGGACGATAGGAAAGAAATACAATAGTATATAAATACAATAAGGCAATGGTGGTGACTATAACTTCATGCTGAATTCTGCAATTAAATTGTTAACAAAAACATTTGTTTCAATATTAAGGCCAAACCATGTGCAGTTGCTTATTAGCTCATTTTTTAGGAAAAAAGTTATTGTTTCCAGTTTCTGCAGCAAGAAATTTCTTTTGAGGGAGGAGATAATGTAGACGAATGTACTTTACATTATACAATATTCCTTAAAAGTTCAGTTCTAGTAGTTTAGAGACCAGTTAATCTCACTCTTAAAACCTTTTTTTTCTTTCTTTTTTTTTTTTTTTGAAAGGGGTTGTATATATTGTCTCACATTATAATTCTTATTTCATATTCTCATAGAAGTTGAGAAGAATAATCTTTTATTTTAATCACTTTATTGTAAAATAAAACAAACATTTGATTAAATCTTCAAAATAACAAAACAATAAAATAGAAATAAAATAAATAAAATAAAATAAAAACAAAGAAGAGCTATAAATAACAGTGAGGGTGTTTCTCAAGCAGAAATATTAATGATAGACAGCAGATATGAATATGACTAAATGAACCAAATAGCAACAGTACATTTCAAATAAAATGAAATAACAACAATTACATTGTGCGTTCTGTTTGTTGGGAGTTAATATCCAACTTTTAGTGTTACATATCTGTCATTCGAAGAAATTAAATAATTATTTCCAACAATTAAGCCTTTGGCAAAACTCCGTCCTTCCGTCTGGTCGTTTGTGAGGTCCGCTTACAGCAGAGGTCGCTGTTTGCTAACACAGAAAATCTACCGGTACTTGTTTCAGAAATCATATTCTATAGTTTTCTACATAGTTTCAGACATGATGTGCAATTTTTATGTGCATATTCAACACATCCTTTATAGAGAATGCAATGTCCTTCATTAATGAAATGAAAAACGTGTGTTTGTTTTTTAACCAGCAGTTTCACACAGAAAAATCTGTCACGAGATAAATGCAAAAAAAAAAAAAAATATCACATAAATTCAGAAATCTCAAAAATCTTTTTTATCCCTTGCAATTCAGAGTTTATGTCTTACAATTTTGAGTTTACATCTCGCAATCCAGTTTGTTTTTTATTACATCTTGCAATTCTTACTTTTTTTCTTGTAATTTCCAGTTAACACCATGTTTCTTTTCTCCTCAGAACTATGAATTTATATCTTGCAATTCACAGTTTATATTCAAAATGTGAGAAAGAAGTTAGAATTATGAGTCGCAATTACAAGCATCCATACATTATTTTTGGTTTGTTCACGGAATAAAAATAAAGTTAATTGCAACTTTTTATGTTATTTACTTATTTTTCCTAAGAATCTCACAATTCAGACTTTATAGCTCACAATTCTGACTTTTTTTTCAGTTGTCAGTTGTGAGATGAAGTCTCAATTCCCTGTGTCATTATCCTGTGGCAGAAACAAGTTTTCATAAAATGAAGTAGTGTAGCTATAAGCACCATCTGAAATACTTTTAAACCTCCAAAGCAATGATGCAAGCTCAGTAGCGTGTTAAGCAATCACAGCACAAAGCTGTGAATATATACATCTTTAAATAAATTCAAGATGAAGGAAGTTTTGTGCACCTAAAGTTTAAAAACTTTACCATTATGCACGTTATTTTCTTCTTGGAAACAGTTAATAACAGTACCAGTGTGGGGTCAACGATAAAATGCAGACCTATAGATTTTTAACTATTCCTCAGTTTATATGGAGTTTATGCGGCTGAAGTGAGTTTTTGTATCTCCTTATATTTCCATCTGCCACACAGGGGCAGCAAAAGACTGGAAATTGCGATGCATGAACTCATTCTTGCACACACTCCATTCTGTTCAAATCACCATTGCTAACAGTATCTTCTGCTTCTTCTTCTTCTGCCTTGGTCTCCTCCTCAGTCATCTCCTCTGGTCTTTGGGGCTCTCCCATGTTTGCTGGAGGAGAAATAGGGGGCAAAGGGATAGCTTCCCCTTTCTTTGCCAGTTCGGCAAGCTCCAGAGCAGAACAGGAAGGGGTTGGAGTGGGGTAGGTGTGGTGGAAAGTGTCATAATCCACCTCGTAAAATCCCTCCTCCAGCGACAGCACAGGGGTGAAACGTTCTCCCCAAAGCACCTCTGAGTTCAGGTATGAGCTGCGGGCTTGACATGTCATTCCTGTGGGAAAAACACGGTTGTGAACACAGAAAAGTCAACAAAAATAGCAGTAAAAAGAGAGGAGGCTGATTCCAAATGAATATGGTGTGGACAGCCATGAATAGTTCATGCATGACACGAAAATTAGAGACATGAAGAAGCGAGACTCTTGATGAATTAAATCTAAAGTAGGACAAAGAGCAACATTTGGAAAGTTCATTATTTTGAGCAATACTTGAATATATAGTGGTCCTAAAATGAACTGAGACACTTAAAACATAAGCCTAGTTTTATAAATGTATGTATAATGTGTAAAAAGCTTTGCATTAGATAAAAAAAAAAGATTCATTTCAAACAGCAACTGCTTTTTCTTCATTTTTCCCTTTCATATTAAACACCAAATATTGTTTACAACCTAACAAACCTTTTTTTAGTAAAACATATTGCTTGAGAAGTGTGCTTGTGACATATTTCTTTAACATTTAATATACTATAGGAAATACTATAAATATATACATGTTAGGTAAATATTAGATCTTATTAGATATAGATTTTTTTCATCAACTGTTATCTAATGCAATGATGTAAACAATGTTTGATGTTACTTATGTTTATAATATATTAAAAGTTTAGATAATTATAATTATGTAATAATTATTATAAAAATATATAATTATATAAAACATAAGATAGATAAAACATAAGATAGACAGACAGACAGAGATATTTATATATATAATATGGTTATGTATTTACTTTGATTAGTTCAGTATTGGTTATTAAAACCACTTTTATAACATTTCCTGAAGAACTGTTTTATGTCTTTTTCAAATATCTAAAGGTCACTGTTTAATTGTGCTTTTGACCTTTGAAAGTAAGTAAATGATCCTTTCAATATGCCAATAGGAATGTTCTTAAGCTTAATTAATATTATCATATTTCCGGTGAAACGTACAGACATGCATGCACATGCACTGCTGCATATTTAAGAGCACAGTGCCAAAAAATAGAACACTTTCTCATCATCTGCTGAAGTGAACCTCCAATAACCGCATCAATAACTCCAGAGACGTGCAGTGACAAAAAGCAACAAAACATACTTTCAACAAGCATCTCTTTTACCACCGCTTTCAAACACACACAAGTAAACACACACAGAGTGGTAGAGGCTGTCATAATGAATATAAATGACATCTTGGAAACTCAGCAGATATCATTCATCAAACACATCAAAATTCATGAGATTCCCAGTGTACAGTAGTTCAATAACCACACAGGGTATGCATCCAACTATATAATCAATGAAAGCTACTGCAAGAGAAGCTTCACTTTCACTGATAGTGCTCTGCAATTGACTTAAACGCCTCCATACAGACATTTTAAACCGCTCATTTACAAACCATTTCAATGTGAACAAAATGCTTTGTTAGCCACCCAGGAAAAATCTAAGACATGAAAGTATACTAGAACCCAAGCAGAAGTACAACCAAAGCCTCACTGGAACTGAAGCATTAACTTATTAAAAGAAAGTGGTTTTAAAACATCTCAAAGCCTCTGAGGGCTGCACCAAACAGGTTCTGCTAAGTGCAGCACCCTGTGGGCAGTTTAAAAAGCTTTATTTAAGGGACTGTTGCAGGTTTAACAGATGTTAAGCTCTCTCAACAGCATCTGTGCAATGATATTCACTATCATTTCTTGCCCGAGTTTATAAAAACATGTCTTAAATAACGGAAGTCTATGGTGCAATAAAAGTCGAAATGTGCAGCTTGATTTTTCACGTTAATTGTTTCATACAGATAGGTTATTAAAGCTGTAAAGTTGTCTGAATCATATTTTTAGTATTGACACTAATGTTCTAGGTGGGTGGTTATGTAAGTCATTTCTTCTGTTTGGTCATGACAGGAGTAATATAACTTTGCACAGACAAGATTAATAAGAATTTCTATAAAGCTTAATAGATATAATGTTTATGTTTTTGTTTTTACTAAAGAAACAATAAGTGTATTTTAGCCTTTTTGTCCCAGTGCAACAGAGTGATGACCTTTTTGTCCAGTGATGGGCTTTTACATTTGCTGCTCATATTAAGTAACACTAAAGTAAAGCAAAAGCAATGTAACATTACTTTCCATAAAAAGTAACTAAGTAACGTAATTAGTTACCTTTTTAAGGTGTAACCCAAGTAACTTTCCCCAACACTGTTTTTTTTAGGTCAAACCAGAAGTTAGCATCACCCTGGTTCATTCTGACAAAAACCTAGTAGGATTTTTTCCATTGGCTTTTAGAAAAAAAAAGTGTATTATTCTTACAGGTACTGTTCATGATAATCTTCACAAATTAACAACTTTTCTGAATTTTGAAGCCTCAATACAATCGGCAGAAGTAAAAGGCTAAACATACACTATAAACAAACAACACCACAGTCACATGACTTTAACGTCTTCACCAGTAAGCTTCCATCAACTCTTTATTTTAAAAACATTGTTCCTGAAAGTTTGAATTAGAATAGTTTGCAAGAGTGAGATCAGAAACACAATAATGATGTGAAAGTGGACTAGTGAGTAGATGATCTTTTTCTGTTCGGCTTGATGTTGTCTAAATGCCCCCGACAACCTCTGTAGCTGTAGGAACTACATTTTTTCAAGACACATAAAACCTGTAAAAATCACTGTTTTATTTTTATGTTGTAGAGTAAATGTGAAAATGTCTGGCATTTTAGGCATTTAACCAAAAAAGAAAAAATAGATAAAATTTGACAAAATGGAAATGGAAGTGCTAAAATGCAAAAAAAATTCTGAGTTCTGGTCTATAAAAATATGTCATTCATTCAACCCCCTTTGCTTTGTCCAATTGACTTCATGTTTAAATGCTTCTTTTTTTTCAGTAACACTTTGGTAAAGGGACCAATTCTCACTATTAACTATAGTTGCTTATTAGCATGCCTATTAAAATAATGGCTTATTATTAGTACCTATAAAGCACATAACCATATTCCATATCCCTAATCCTACCCAAACTTAACAATGGCCTTACTCATTATTATTAAGCAGCTAATTAGGAGATTTCTTCCTGGGTTTCAACAATATGTCATCTGTAATACAATATTTTGGACAAGTGTTATGAGATTATTTTTAATGCATATACTGCTAAAATCAAGTCACCATTAGCAAACTCTTACCATTAATTTTATTGCAGATTTCATGTTAATTCTTATGACTGCAGTGATGTATTGGAGGCTGTGAGGATTGATGATTGTGTCTCTAAACCCCAGATTAGATTGGATGATTTTGTCAGGGCTTTTAAATGTCTTGACATTACAAAGGCAACTGGGCCGGATGGTTTTTCTGCTTTTTTACTGAAAACCTTTGCAAATGAACTATCCTCTGCATGGTGGACATCTTTCAGAGGTCCGCTGATTTAAACAGGATTCCAGATATTTATAAAAAATCAATTATAATACCTGTTTCTAAGATACCCAGTCCCCAAGAGTATGACGATTATCACCTAGTTGCCTTGGCTTGTGTTGTGATGAAGTGTTTGGAGAGGATTATGGTGTAGAAGCTTAAGGAATAGGCTAAGGTTCATCTTGATCCCTATCAGTTTCCTGTCAAGTTAATAGGGGCACTGATGATGCTGTTCTTACTGTGGTGCATCATGTTGTAAAAGGATCCCAATGCTAATGCTAGGTTGTTCTTTCTTGATCTGAATTCTGCTTTTAACACAGTGCAATCACACCTTATGCTCTCCAAACTAAATAGTATGGCTGTTAATCCATACAATGTTCTTTGGTTTCATTTGTTTCTCACAGGTAGGACCCAGCAAGTTAGAATCGGACTCTTTCTGAATGTAGGTCTACCAGTATTGGAGTTCCCCAGGGGTATGTTCACCATTGTTATTTACACTGTACACTAATAAGTACAGGAGTCACCATCCTGGGAATGTTGTTGTAAAATTTTATTTTATTCTTGGTCTTCTGTATTGGGATAAGTGCATTCAACATTATGCCAAAGAGACTGCCAACTTTGTTACGTGGAGTAAAGAACACAATCTTGTAATCAATGTTAGATAAATGGAGGACATCTTTTCTTACCCTAAGTTGGTGTGCAACCATTCACCTATTATGATTGAAAATGAGCCCAAAAGACAAGGTTATCTTGTACAAAAATATTTTATATCGCACTACTGTCTTATCTCTATATTATTAGCTCCTACAGCAGCCCCAAAAAGTATTTGGAAACCTACACTGTAAAAAGTAATACCTAGATCAAACTTATAAAAAGTGAGGCAAGTGGCTGCATTGGATGTTTTAAGTTGAGTCAACTTGCAGCCTTTTTCAAGTATAATAAACTCTGTAAAATTACTTAATTCAAACACAACAAAATCAAGTTGAGTTAACTAATAAGTGCTATATTAGTCAGTTAGATAAACCTAATTTTCTTGGTATATGTAACGTATTTATGTGTTGCTACAAGTAACCTGTACTCATTTTAGTTAGGTTTTATGAACTTTATGCTCATAGTAAATTTAACCTAATCAAATGTGAATAAACATTTTAATTAAGTCCTGGCTATTACCTCAGAAAATACATCTAAATGTCTATATTCTAAGCAGTACAGTAAATCACTTTACATAAACAGACTTTATCAATAACAATTACAAATTCAATTGAAGAAGAAAAAGATGGGAAGACAGATTAAAGACAATAACATTTATTCAATGTCAACTAGTGTCACTTTTAACAGTGCCTACAAAACATACAAAAGTATGCATAGGGTCCAATCCCACAAAGAGCCTGTGATATATCTCAGAAGTATACACCAGATTTGAGTGATATTAGAGGTTGTGGGCATAGACAAGTCCAAACAGGAGGTTTTCTACAGGTTTGGCACACCTCTGACCATGGGCTGTCCTTCAACTGTGATAATCACAATCGTGTTTGGCTGATGGCACGTGTATATTTTCAGTGGGGAACTGCCAAGCTCAGCGTGCACCTCTGTTTCATCATGACTCTATTGGGGAGACAAAAAAGAATCAAGAGTTTGGTCAGACAAACAGGTATTGAGATGAATATAGCAGACTGGTAGAAGACAGATACGACACAAAGTCAAAGTTGTACTTTTTAGTTGCTTAAGGTGATGGATACTAGATGGATACTTTGACTAGAGCATGTGACCAGAGTGAAGTCTACCATGACAATGTCATAGAGTGTTGGTACTATACTATCATGATCTACTGTAGCATGAGTGTTGTCTTTTCTGGTTCAAAGGATACATTTCAATAAAACAATGCAATTTTCCTTGCCTGTACCTTATTGGTCATCACATTACTGTATTAAATATATTTCAAGAACAAAGTAATTACCCCATATCATCACAATAGTAATAACATACAGACAGAAATTAGATAAGTAGCTTTAAGCCCAGTACATACATGGTGGACACTGATGAGGTCTTCCTTTCCCTCCCATATGTACTCAATCAGGCATCTCAGTACCACTTCTCTCCTTTTCTCCACATAGCCAGACGGATCCTGTCAACAAGTAAAATCTGATCAAAATTCACTGCCTGATGACAGTATCACAAATTAGAGAACCTCTGTATTTCAACCATGCAATTGATGTAAAAGGTTCTACTATACATACACCACTACCACTGTACTGTAAAAGATCTCACACTATCACCAGCATCTCACAAAATTGAGATTTAACTGACCATGTAGGCTGTATTTATCAGTATGAATCAAGCTTCTATTAGTGCAGTAGTAGGAGGCAGAAAGGTGATCATATCTGCCTTCTATTGGTGGTTGGTACATAAAACCTATTTCAGAAATGTAATTGTATGGAGCCAACACTATTGTTTGCAATTTTACCTATGTTTTACTTACCTGGGAATAATTATAGCTTTAACTGTATCTATTCTGAAGTTTTTCTTACCTGTATCTGAAGACCCCAGGTAACAAAAACGCTTGGTTACCTAAAGACAGAAAAAATATGCATGTTAGAATAAGTTTAAAAACAAGTGGTAAATGTAAAATATTTAAGTAACAGGTTAAAAATAGTTTTATGGTTTTGAGCCAGTGCTATCAAATGCACTTACAACTCTGCTTGCTGATAACACAAGGACCCCACGACAGCTGCATGCCCCACCGGAGACTGTGTTATTAAGATGAAATTAAATAAGTCAAGTCACCTTTATTTACAGTACACAGCACTTTGAAATATATATATATATATGTCTTCTTTGTTGCCTTTTTCTCCATCACACTTTAGTTAACATTTGTACATCAAAATCATGTTACAAAATGTTTTCAGTCGTGAATTATAGGTTTGGATCATGCACTTTCAAGTCTATGTTCAAAAATGTGAATGGCAGTTAACAGGGTAAGTTAACGCTAACTAACGATTAAAAGTGATATTATTGGTAAAATTAAAGCCAAAGTAGTCTTAAAACATAATAGGCATTACTAAAGCACTTGTTTAATTTCATATTAACAACACGGTCTTAACTGCTGTTGTCTTCTGATCGTTGCATACAAGACTTCACTGCTTAGCACTGTGTAGCCAACTTAGCTTGCCATGTGTGCAGGATAGCTAGCTATACAGCACAATTTGCAAACCTTACTTTAGCTTCCTAGTTGAGTGAACGATTTTTCGTGACTTTACATCACTAATAAATTGCCAAAACTTGCCAAAATCTTACCGTGTTAATCAGTCAGTGAAATTTAGATCCGCTGCAGCTTTCAAACAGTTGAAGTGCCGAGGAAGCATCTGCCTTGGAAAGTCCCCGCCAGTGAAAAAGGGATAAATCCAACTTAATTTTTATGTGTTTTTTATTTCAAATATTTAAGTTTGATGAACACACATGCCACATCGACAGCTGCTCAAATAAATTGTGTATTTCAACTCACTTTTATAACATTTCTTGTACACAACAAACTCATACAAAAAGCTACCCAAATAAATTGCTATTGTTTTACTTAAAATATATTGTTATGTAAAAAGTGATATATTTTAAGTAAAGAGGAAGTATATTTATACTTTTTAGTATAAAACAAATAAAATAAACTAGATTACAACTATTTAAAATATATAAAACCTACTGTGTGGGTGTAGCACTTTTTACAGTGTATTTATTTATGACTAGCTTTCATGGGAGGTGCATGTAGATTATCTGTGTTGGAAAGTGAATTATTTTTATGGAGGCTCAGACTTTTTGGGGTTACACAAAGGGTTATGTTAATGTTTTGCCTGTATCATGCCTGTATTGAGTCTATTTTGTTGTATGGGTGGCCTGGTTTGGTAACCTGACAGTCTTCTTTATCTGAGGTGAACCGCTTGGTGCATACTGTAATTAAGGTGGTCGGTATGGGGGTTTATCCACCTCTACAATCTACTTTTAGCAAAATTGTTCCCAGGCAGGCAAGGAAAAAGGCTTTTTGAACCATGTGCTTTATGCAGAGTTTGAACTATTTCCATATGGTTGTTGTTACTGCACGGAGGTTCAGATATATACGCTATAAGAAGTATTTTGTTCCTTTGGCAACGGGATTATTAAACTCAAATGTGAAAGACATAAGGACACAAACACGATTGCTTTCAAATGCAGGAATATTGTTACGTGGTCTATCTGTATTGCCCCAAAAAATTTCCCTCATGAGGGATATGTAAAGATAATAATAATAACTAGAATTAAAAGTTAGAGAACTAACTTTGATGTTGGCTTGGCCATCTTGGCCATGGAGCAAAAGAGCCAAAGTACTTGTGTGCCCAACATTGAGTTGCCCCGCTGCAAAATTAATACACATAATAATGCCATAAAAAATACACCTGCAACAGTCTTTTTCCATGCTCCCTTGCTGTTTTCTTTTTTTAATAAAAAGCCTGGGCTATGATAACAGCTATGACAGGGTTGTCTAGCTGGATGTGAAATAAGTCATGCCTATTTTTCTCGTGTATGTATTTCACAGTCCTGCCACCGTTGCGTTGTGGGCAACGACACACAAGATTACTGAAACAATGCATTTTAAATCAAGGAGATCATAAGGGGTCCAAGCACAATGGTTTGTATAGATGATGCAGTTACACACTGTTTAAAATTGTTTAATTTGTACTGTATGTTCATTCTATTTATTTATTTGTGCTATTTACATAATGTTTACTTTTTTTAAGTTTGTTTTTGTTAATATAAAATAGCACTGCATAGTCTTCACTGTAAGATAAAATACACAATCAAACCAAAATGTATTCAGACACCTTCAACATTTCTCACATAATCACAGTTTATTTGCTGTAGTTTAGAAACTGGTAATAATATATGACAATAACTCAGAACAAATTCATCTTGATAATGTCGGATAACTTTGATAAAAAGATATGTAATGGAATCAACCAAAACTTCAGACTGTCAGTATGACAATATTTACACAACTATCAATACTTTGTTGAACAGTTACCAAGCAAAAAATGCTTAATTTGGTTCAGTCTGTGGTGTGAAAAGGTTGCATTAACAATTAAAGAAAGAAACACTTAAGCAAAACATGGGCAGGTCCTTAATTATTATTTTTTTTAAATCAATTTCACTGGTAGCCTACTGTATGAAGAATTAGTGGGTATAATATTTCACAGATCACTATTTTGCCATACTCACTTACATAAATGAACTAGTGGCCTGCACCCACTAGTAAAACAATTCTATCTTATTTTTGGATTGACTTTGGATAAATTCTTGTACTACAAGGTAATTCAGTCAAGAGCAGTGAGTGATTTACTTTCATTTTCATACATTAAAGACTCTGACAGCAGAGCTAGTAAATTAGGCGCGGTCCCTTTAAGAGACAAACGCATCCATTATGATGATACACATCCGATTTTTTTTTTGCAAATCTTTACTTTCACTTAAGACATAACCACATACTTATTCGAACACACTTTCCAACACGGGTATTTCGACATATTTTGTATGTATTTGTTGTCGGTACAAAAGCAAGAAGACTTTGAGACGCATCTGCTCCCTGAACAACACCGCGCTGCTGAATTGAGCTCTTTTGCTTTTCGCTCTTTTTTCTGTTTATTTAAACTGCGATTTGAATTTGTTCGTTCAGGTCCAGGAGGAAGTGAACGTCCTGAACGACAGCTCTGTTCAGTGTTGCTGTCCCTGTCCGCGATACGCGCGGCTCTCTCTCGTGCACACGCGCCATCAGCTGCTCAGTTCAGTTTCCCGCAGCGCGGGGCTGAAGCCAACTTGATGTGTTGAATGCTCGGAGCACGTTATAAAACGTATTCTTAAAATACACATTTCTGTTTTAATAAATGGTCATATTAAATCATAGCATAACACATAAGTAGGTACAAAAATAATCAGTGATGCATGCGACCCTTTTGGTCTCAGTGTAGCTCCCTGCTTTACCATGTTATGCAACGCTGAGCAATTGCTGCGACGTTAAGCCTGACAGAGAAATCTCACAAGCACATATAAACACTCATTTTCATATGTGTAATATATTCTTCTAATTGTTTTGTGCCGTTTCGCTGCAGTGTTTTAATGTGAAAGGCTGTAAATGTGTACTTCAAGTGTTCAGAGAAATACATCGCTAGCTCATCTGTGACGTTCAGCATGATGATTCAGTTAGAAACCAGCTAAGACCAGCGTGACAGTGGCCAAAACTACTTTAAAACCATATAATATATTATTCTAATTGTTTTGTGCCGTTTCGCTGCAGTGTTTTAATGCGAAAGGCTGTAAATTCTCTGTGGACTTCAAGTGTTCAGAGAAATACATCGCCAGCTCGCGGACATTTGGCTGCCGCGAATATATCATGTTATTACTTTAAACAGTTCAGAAACATCTGAATTTAGCTCTTGGTGTGTTCTAACGTGTGGATTGCGTGCAATCGCCGTTTTAAAAGGTCTTAAATAAGAATAAATTCGCTCGTTGTGAGCTCCGTGGAGACAGCCTGAGCTGAGCAGCCGTGATTCTTCTCTCGTCTTTCTGACTGCTCTCTGCCCAGACATCAAGTATTCATAAGCTGTATCACGCTGTCAAATTATATTTCATTTTGCCCACATAAACAGTTAAAAAACACCTGAATTCTGCTATTGTTGTGTTCTAATGGGTGGATTAGTGCAATTCGCTGTGATATTATTTTTGGAAGCCCTTAAAAAATGCTGATGAAGGGCTCATTTCTCTCTCGTCTTTCTCGCTGTTCTTTGGCCAGAGACATAATTTATAAATGAGATCCGACCCGGTAATAATAACATATGTTGGTTTAGCTTGTCAGTGTGAATGAAATGTGTAGCCTCTTATTATTTGTCCGATCTTGCCCCGAAACGCGGCTGTCATGTGGACTTCAAGTGTTCAGAGAAATACATCGGGAGCTCGCGGACATTTGGCTGCCGCGAATATATCATGTTATTACTTTAAACAGTTCAGAAACATCTGAATTTAGCTCTTGGTGTGTTCTAACGTGTGGATTGCGTGCAATCGCCGTTTTAAAAGGTCTTAAATAAGAATGAATTCGCTCGTTGTGAGCTCCGTGGAGACAGCCTGAGATGAGCAGCCGTGATTCTTCTCTCGACTGCTCTCTGCCCAGAAATCAATTATTAATGAGCCCTAACCCCTGTAATAATCAGATATGTTGGTTTAGCTTGTCAGTTTGAGGGAAATTGTATTATTTACTTGGTATTTTTAACCGGTTTAAAAGTGAAACGAAACCCGACTCCTCCCTTTAATCTCGGTTATTGCAACTAGGGGCGCAATTTTTCTCAGACAATGTAAGTCTATGGGTAATGTATTTTGACATTTAAAAATTAATAAAAAAAAAACTTTAAGTCTGATCAGTCTGAAAAGATATAGCAACCAGCACCGCTCTATCCCGCAGGTGTCTGCCGAGTTTGGGGCTTGTGGCTTTAAAGCCCTAGGAGGAGTAGCGTTTAGAATTTCTGTCAGAAAAATAATAATAAGAAAAAGAGGAAAAAGAAGAAGTTTAAATAGCATAACAGTATGTTGGCTTGTTGCCAAGCCAACATAATAATTATTATTATTGAATTATTGAAATTATTGAATATTTACTCACCTTCTAGTTGTTTGAAACCTGTATGAGTTTCTTTTTTCTGCTTAGCACAAAATAATTTATTTTGACATTGATGGTAGCAATTGACTTCCATAGTATGGCAAAAAATATTATGGAAGTCAATGCCTATTAACTGTGTGGTTACCAACATTCTTCAAAGTATCTTTGAAAGAAACTTGTAAAGGTTTGGAACAACTCAAGGATTTTTCAGTAAACCATCTCTTTAAGAATGAGTTGTTGTTCAGGTTGAGATTCAAACTAGAATAGCTATGAGAACAATTATATTTGTTATTTGACGTGGACTCTCTGTTCATTACTCGTCTCCCTGATGGTATTACCATGATTGGCAGAACTACCAATCCTAAACCTCCATTACGTATCACTTTAAAGCCCCAAAA
Organism: Carassius auratus; assembly: GCF_003368295.1. Taxonomy (NCBI): domain Eukaryota; kingdom Metazoa; phylum Chordata; class Actinopteri; order Cypriniformes; family Cyprinidae; genus Carassius; species Carassius auratus. The sequence goes on along the minus strand of NC_039258.1, from coordinate 5,618,489 downwards.
GGGCTTTATTTATGAAACCAATAATTATTCTTTATAATTTTCCAATGTCGTTAGCCTTGAGGTAAAATCCTGACCTGAATACTTTGGTATCATTTTCGAATACTGATTCTTTTACTGTTATCCTGCTTTTTTCTAATAATAGACTGGTTAAACCTATATCGACTGAAAGTGGGATGCTCTTGAATGTCAGATGTGAGACAAAAAAAGTATAACTGCACTAAACAAGTGATGATTGTGGACTGAATCAATCTACTCCATCTACTGCATCCCACTCCTGAGCAATAATACATTATTTTAGATGTAGGAGAGAGTATGTTTGTGAGCATGTGTGTGCATTTATGTGTGCATGAGGTTGAATTGCATTATAATTCTTTCAACTGTCTTCCACTCGCTAATTTCCCTGAGGGTTTACTATTGACAGGCCATGAGCTTGTCTTACTGAGAGACATCTCAAGAGTCCTCCATCCTTCAGCTCCACGCAGGCAGCAATATCTGTCTATACTGACACAGAGCACAATGCAAAAGCTAATTAGCATAGTGTAATTGCAACTGCTGTCACATGAATTCACTGTCAATATAATTAGTGAATCCCATGAAAATACCACATCACGCCCTGCTGTCAGCATTGAGTTACCAGGGGAACGGTTGTAAATCTGGTCACTTTTCATGTCTGACTTGCAGGCAACACCCATTTAAATACTCCTGACTCATCCAAAGAGCTCTGATATACCTGGAGAGAGCCATCCATTCCCATTCATCTCAAAGGCAGTAACTTGGCCTGTGCATCCAGCATCACTTTAGAAAACATTTACTCACAGTCATGTTTTTCCATACTCTATAAACTTTTTTTTTCTACCATGGAATACAAAATGAAAATTTTTAAAGAAGATTCTGGGAACCCCTTTCAGTATAATGAAAGTAAATGAGGACTAGGGCTGTCATTTGTAGTTGGTAACTATAATATCCCTAAATGGCAGTCAAGGGAGAAGTTTATGTTTACACTTTAAACTGAGCATTGGTTAAAGACAGATTATAATAATCAAATATTTGTGATCTTGCTTGCAAAAATTATTATATTACCAAAAAACATGTCAGCTGTTGAATGGAGGTCAACGGAGAAATGTTTAACTGTGTAACATTCGCCCCTTCACTCTCACATTCTCCATGATCTACTCTCACCTGTAGCCTCCACCATTCCTTCAAGAATGACCACTATTTCAAACTCTTCTCGCGCCAGTTGCTCCTGAGAGATGTCCCAGAAGGGGCTGTTATTGTTGATCTCATGGCAAATGATCAGCGGTGACACCAGGAACAGCCGATCGTCCCCTGTGTCAAAGCCCATGTTGATGTCCGTCTGGTTTAGGGGGATAAACTCTCCTTCCTTGGTCTGCTTAGAGCGGATGAGCTTTGCCCTGATGGAGGCCTCCACAATGTGCGAGTTACGCAAGTCACCAACGCGGAACATCAAACACAACTTGCTGTCCCGCATGGATATCACAGCTGTGTTAGAAAACATGAGCGTTTCGGCACGTTTCTTTGGTTGTGAGATTTTCACAAACATGCAGCCCACCATGAAGGCATTGACGATGGAGCCTAAGATGGCCTGCACCAGAAGCAAGATGATGCCCTCGGGGCATTTGTCCGTTATGACACGGTAGCCATAACCAATGGTGGTCTCGGTCTCGATGGAAAAAAGGAAGGCTGAGACAAAGCCATTGAGGTTATAGACACATGGTGTCCACTCGTTGTCATCAGCGTGGTCCAGGTCTCCACGGATGTAGGCAATGAGCCACCAAATGAAGCCAAAAAACACCCAGGTGGTGGTGTAGACCAGTGTGAAGACCAGCAGATTGAAGCGCCACTTTAAGTCCACGAGTGTGGTGAAGATGTCCGTCAGGTAACGGTAGGTTTCGCGCACGTTTCCATGGTGGACATTGCACTTGCCGTCCTTTTCCACATAGCGCTGACGCCGTTTTCTCGAATGACTTCCTGGGGGATCGTTAGTGTCTCTTCCTCCCACAACCATCGTACGGTCTGTGGGGATCTACCATCAAGAATGGAAAAAGAAGTCAGAAAAGAAACAAGTTTGGCTAAAAGAAAAGATTAAACAATAGCAGTTAACATCATAACCCATCAGCACTACTGTAAACAACACTTACTAAGACAAGGACAAGTAACTAAAAGTAGTGACACTACTATGTTTTTGGTATCATCTATTGTTTAGGTTTTTTTTTTTGAAGTAGAGTAGCTTTTCAGAAACAAGCTTTCCAGCAGCTGAAGCAATAATCAAACACTTTTCACTAAACACTAAGTTCATATTTTCAAGTTTGCCATTACACACTTTTATATTGTTACAAAAGTGCTGTTCTTTTGATCTTTCTATTCATCAGAGAATCCTGAAAAAACAAAACAATCATTGTCTCCCCAAAAATATTAAGCGGCACAACTGTTTTCAACAATGATAGTAATAAGAAATATTAATTGAGCAGCAAATCAGCATTTGAGGGAAGATTCTGAAAATCCAGTTTTGCGTCACAAGAATAAATTACATTTTGAAATATTTAAAATAAATTCACTTAAACTGTAATGATATTTCACAATCTCACTGTTACTATTTTTGATTAAATAAATGCAGCCTTCTTGAGCTTAAGAGAATTCTTTCTTCAAAATCTTACTGACCCGAAACTTTTCAATGTATTTAGCTACTTTTTGTTACTGGTTAGCTTGAATGTAGCTAATCTATTGTAAACTATGAGTAGTTGCTTAACAAGTTACAGCTACAAAGAACATTCCCTAAAAATTTTTCACTGGTAAAAAAAAAAAGGAGTAAATGTGAAACTGAACTTACTTTATCATTGGAATCAATCCATTTTCTTGGCAGCTTGATGCCTTGTTTTTCCACATCCTGGCCCTTAAAACTACTCATGGCCCGGAAGCCGTAGACGTCGTCTTTGATCCAACACTGTAGCTGGAGCTCTCCACCTATTAGAAGAAAACAGATGAAAGCTAGTAAGTGAAACTCATAATGGAGAGCAAAGTTTAGAGAGTAATTTACCACAAACAGTGAGATAAATGTGCCTTCAAGCGGTCTTAATTAAAATCAGAGTATTAAATTATGTTGATCTACAGTGTTTGCTTACCTGCACACCACATTTACAGTTAGTCCCTGAATCCGTTTTACAAATCAGTGCATTTGTTACAGCACTGAATACATTATGAATAATTAAAAGGCAAGTGTCATCACTAAAAAAAGTTAGTTTTCACCAAGTCAGCTCTGATATTTGTAGGAATAAATTCACAGAAACTGAAATGAATGCATTAAAACATGATAAATATGATTTAATTGGTTTGCAAAAAGGATTAGGATTATCATTTTTGGTGAACTATCTATCTTAAATTAAAAGCCATCCTTCATTATTATAAACACAACTATTCTGGGCCATCAGCCCAGACCAAGACTAAACAAGCTGTCTTTACAGCAGAGGTTTTTCTATGAGTATTTTGCATACAAAAATAATGATCACAACCAATGGCTTTATTAGCCAAAATTGAAAGAAAACGCTACAAAACCTACAAACGATACATCCTCATCTCCTCTCACATACATATAATGCTTTATTTCCACATTATGGATCATGAATGTTGTATTCCACATCTGTTTCAACATGTTGTCCATTAGCTCAAAGTCTCTAAAGACATTGTGTCTCTCCCTCTCTGCCCAAGCATCACCCAACAACACCGACAGCAGGTGCGGGTGAGAACCAGTGGGCTTTTTTCATAACACACATTTGAAAGCGATATTAATGATGGCAAGCTCCGTGGGGAACATGGATCAAGGCAGTCTGAGGCAGATGGGGGCAGACGGCACCCGCTAGGAGATCTGATCAGATATGGTCCAGAGAGAGAGAAAGTGAGAGATGATCGAGCGAGAGAAAGAGACAGATTGAGAAAGTGACAGATAACAACGCAAACGCATAAACTCTACATAAAATGATTTACTGTGTGAACTGATGAATTATTTATACAGTGCTGATATCTGGACTTGTGTGTTTTGCCATTATTTTGGCTTGACAGATGTGCTGTGAAATAAGAGTGTGCAAGAAATATCTTTAGGAGCCAAGGAAACAAACTGTCCCTATTTAGCAAGACCATAAACAAATTAAAACAAACTTTATGTAGGCAGCTGAATACTTTCTTCAATGTGTCCTAACCAGGTGCGATAAAGCGGCAAGAAATTAAAAGTTCTTTCATTTAAATTTTGCTAGCAACTTGCAATCAACACTTAGCAGGTTTTTTTTAAATGAATCAATGTTTATAAATGAACAAATCAGTTGAATTAATGATTCAGTGACTCACTTGCCCCAGCTGTTGTATGATAAACATTAAATATTTTCTAATGTTCAACAAGCTAATGTATTAATATGATATATATAAACTAAATACGAATAAATACACTACCAAAGTCTACTAGAGAAGTCTCTTAATGCTCAGCATTTATTTGATCCAATATACAGCAAAAACAGTAATATTGTGAAATAGTATTACACTTTAAAATTATTTTTCTATGTTAATAGTAATTTTTAAATGTAATATTTCTTGTGATGGCAAAGCCGATTTTTTTGCATCATTACTCCTGTCTTCATTGTCAAGAAACTTTCTTCTTATTATTATGTTATATATATAATTTTTTTTGTGTGGAAAAGGTGATACGTTTTTTTTGCAACAATGTCTTTACTCTCTGTTACATTTGATGATTTTAATGCATCCTTACTTAATAAAATTATGAATTTCTTTAAACATACGTACATACATACTAACAAATGTTTGAATGGTAGTGCATATTTTGACAAACTAGTTAAAAAAATGTGTTAATTGATTTAAAGTCTTCTACATCAGTTTGAATTTAAATTACATTCTGGAACTAATTTGGAACTGAACAACATGCTGAAACGGCGCACAAACCCTGTTGTCCCACCTGTTTAGGACTCTGGCTTATTGTTGTGATTGGCAGGATTGCATGAACAAGACCTGAAATCCATATACCAGACCACTGAGTCCAAATCAGAGGAGATGCCATTAAACAGTCACAACTTCAGAAAGCTGAACTAGCAGAGGAGAGAGAATGGTAACTTTGGTCATTAGCCTTTGCCATATAATTGGATAAGTGCTGTGGGCAGACACTACAGATGACCACCCTGCAGACACAGCAGCGATGCTTTTCATGTCTGTGGAATATCCTCAGGTCCAAACAAAGCTCTGCAGATTTCCTCGCAATTGAAATGCCTTGCATATTCACTGATTTAATATTTTGGCTATTTTAATCATGCTTTCATGCATGGGGAGTGCAGTATTTTCCCTGCAGACCAGAGCAGAAAATAAAATCCTTTTCCTTATTTTGAACAAATCAGGATCCCAGGAGGCTGAATCAACCAGGATGCTGTCGTCTTTGACCCAGACACATTTCGCAGTCAAACACCCTGCAGCTCAGCCACAACTGTGCCACTGTCACTCTGTCTGAAGTGTTGCGTCATCACAAACCAGAACACTGGACAGCACCAGGGGTCAGTGTAAAATGTCACCAACTGGAGTGAGCAGCAGGAGAGCACTCTTGCTCCTCTGTGCCTTTCAACGAAACGGAGCAGAGCGAACAACCACGACAAGCCACAAGAGATTTAATCATGGTTTAATTATCTCATAAATCTTTATTAAGCTTTTCAATTCTATTTAGGTCAACATAAAAAAATAAATAAATGTTTACATTTTCTTAAGAAATGTAAGTTGTACATGCAAAACTGGCTCACTTTCATGGTGCTTTTTATTATTTGTTCTGAAACAAGAACAACTCCATATCTCAAATTATCTATTGTGTCTTATAACATTCTGTGTTGGAACTGGCAAACTCACAGCTAGAATTTTATATATGCAAAATATAATTAATAATTCTTCTGCAATTTTTGCATAATTTGACTAATTGGAAATAACACAGAGAGACATAATAAAATATTCTAGATATTATGAAATTTACTTTAATTTTACCTCATATCTAATCTCACGTGTAATATAATGTTTTTAACACAATATAGGGAGGAAAATAGGGCAAAAAATTGTTGTAGTGGAACCAACACCAACTAGTAAATGTTATGGTTGAAAAATGTATAGAAATTATTTTCACACAATAAATATTGAAATGGTATACTTAATTCTGTGTTATAATTATTTATAAACAATATATATTTATGAATGAATATAATTATTAAAACGATTTTCATAATTAGTTTCCAAAAGTTTTAAGAATAGATCAAAGGTGGCAGTTAAAATATTTATAATGCTAAAAATTATTTCTGTTTCAAATAAACAGTTCTTTTGAACTTTCTATTCATCAGAAAGAATCATGAAAGAATCATTAAAAATATACCAGTTTTCACTAAAATATTAAGCCTTATTTCAACTTTGAAAATAATAAAAAAATGTTTCTCTATCAAAGGAAAAATTATTTCTTTTGATTATCTTTATATATAATACATAATTATTAATTATTAATGTTTCATTATTATTTATAGCCTATTCATATTCATGAAACTCTCCATTTAACAAAAAGAAAAAGAAAAACACAAAATCTGTTGATTTTAATAAAAATCAACCCCCTGGAAATAAGAACTAGCAACACCACTAATTAGATGACACTTTATACAAGGTCACCTTTAAAGGAAGAATATCAGAGAAATGGCATATAAGTTTGGCGCCGAACATGACATATTTCAGTCAGCCTTCTATAAGCTGAATGCTAGTCTCCAGACAGCACTGTGACAGATGGAGAAGACATAAAAAGGACTACAATGCTAAAATACATTAGCCGGCACTCAAGGAAAGATCCATTGAGATGGCTTAGACTGATCTTCATCACAGGATCTGACCTTCACGCAACCTTTATCCGCCGTGGTTTAAATGTGCAATGTCTTACTTCACTCTAAAAATGGCTGGGTTAAAAATAACCCAATTGGCAACCCAGCACTGGGTAAATATTGGACAGAACACATGCTGGGTTAAAGTAACCCAGCATGCTGGTTTACACATTTTAACCCAGCATGCTGGGTTATTGAGAAAACCCAAGATAGAGTCATTTTTACCATTTGTGGGTTTGCATTTTTATGATTCTGGGTTATTCTTGCTGGGTTATTCTCATAATTTCACTTTTGCTTAACAAAGCAATCATGGATTAATAAATAATGAAGAATACAGGTTATTTAGACTGTTAAAAAATATTTTTAATGCCATCTGACATTCAAAAATTTGTACCAATGACAAACAACATGGAATTTTCCCTTTTTTTGTTTCCAGCAAATGCAAAATAAATAAATAAAAATCACAGAAATACAGTTGCAATAAATAAGAAAATTATTTCTGAATGACCTGTGTCTAGCTGTTTAACTATTACATTTTGAGATTTTTAGCTATTTAAATACACAGTGAAATGACATTGACAATTAACATTCTTTAAATTTAAATGTAAAATCATTTAAAGATGTCCTTAAATTTATATCAAGTATATAAAGACTACTACGTAGGTAGATGTGCACTACTTAGGGTAGTTCAACATATAGTTCACTCAAAAATGAAAATTCTGTCATGTTATGTTATGTCGTTACAAACCCGTAAGCCCTTCGTTCATCTTCAGAACACAAGTTAAGATATTTTCGTTGATATTCGAGAGCTTTCAGACCAGGGTGAATAATTAGTGACAATTTTCATTTTTGGGTGAACTATTGTCAAACACTTAAGCTCTGAAGCAAAGATCTACACCTGAGAGCAGTGTAGTCTGCTATAGAGCCTGTCTATGGAAGGGACAATTTTCAAAAGGAATTGCTAATCATATTTTCTATTGCGTTTTCCACATGTGACAAATTGTGACAATCCAAACACAATTGCAAATCTTGAACAAAAACACTGTTTCAAAAACATTGAACAAAAATTTCGGTTTCAGTTTTCATGAATGCACAGTGACTGCCAAATTTCAAATGGAAAAACAAAGTCAGTTTGTAGCTGTATTTTCCATGTATTATGAGTAATAAGCCTGTCATATTGATCAAATACTGCATCATAGCAGCTTTACAGTATTAAATAGGAAAATAGTGTGTAATAATGCAAAGAGACAACAGTAAACACTCAGTTTTCAGTTAAAGTCAATTCGTCATTGATTCAGTGATGTATCGTCCCTCTGTGCAATCAAGTGAATGATATCGCTTGATATTAATTGTCCCCAACTAAAGAAAAACAAGGAACCAAAACTCCATCGGTGACAGAATGGAGAAAAAACCTTGGGAGAAACCAGGCTCAGTTGGGGGGCCAGTTCTCCTCTGACCGGACGAAACCAGTAGTTCAATTCCAGGCTGCAGCAAAGTCAGATTGTGCAGAAGAATCATCTGTTTCCTGTGGTCTTGTCCTGGTGCTCCTCTGAGACAAGGTCTTTACAGGGGATCTGTATCTGGGCTCTAGTTGTCCTGGTCTCCGCGGTCTTTCAGGGATGTAGAGGTCCTTTCTAGATGATGATCTCCATCTGGTCTGGATACGTACTGGATACGGGTGGCTACGGTGACCTTGGAATAAGAGAGAAACAGACTAATGTTAGCATAGATGCAACATAAGAACAAGTACATGAGGTTTTATGAATTACCATGTCTGTTTTTTCACTGTGTCGCACATGTTACCTGCCAAAACTCAAATGGAATCTTTAGCATCTGAATTTCCAATGCCTCACATTGAAAACTGTCAATTTTTGTCAGAGGTGGGACCATACTATGGAGAGTGTTTGTATTGGGAGGTGACGTCACTCAAAGACAACTGTGCAAAATGCTTTGAACAATGGAGGTTAAGGCACTACTAAAGGCAGCTGCCGCTCCGAGAGATGTGTGATAAAGAACAGACAGTGAAACCCGGATCTTCCTATATTCTTGGCACCTCACACAATAAATAATTCTGTCATTTTTACCCCAAATGCAGCTACTATCACCTGCTAACCGTTAGAGCCACATGGTACTATTGGTCAATATTCACCATTAACCAAATGCTTTTCACCTGAGGTATAAAATATAGGGTAAGATGCAGCTAGGTAAATAAGAGTAGAACTGCAATGTTGTTTGCTGACGTGCATCAGAGTGCAAACAGTGAGAGATTTGGGGTAAAAACTGCAAAATATCTCCCAATACAAACACGCCCCATAGTATAGTCCCACCCTTGACACAAATTGACAGCTTTCTGTGTAAGGCATCTGAAATACAAATGCTTTTCAATTGAGTTTGGACTATTTCACAATGTATATGTCCACATGTGGAAAAATACAATTAAATATACAATTTGCAATTCCTTTTGAAAATAGTGCAGCATATCCTTACCTGTCCATTGATTATGATCAATGCCTGAGAGATCTGCTGACATTTTTAAATCGCCATGACAATTGGATGGGGTTTTGTGGACTCTGCTCAGTTAAGGAATTCCATGTTTGTTCCAACCTTTAAAATAAAGTTTAAAAAGAGAAAAAATACAAATTGTTTTAATAACAGTGATTCAGTTCAATTAACTGTGTGAAGTTAACCATGAAATTGACCCATCATGATTATGAGTTAAATTCACCTATGAGTTGGTCTACAGAAGCAGAATTTGCTCTAGTGATTGGCTGAAAGATGTGCTTTCAAACTGTTTAATCAATGGGATGTTCCAGTCATTATAAATCACAGTTTTATGTTAATATGCTGGCTATATCAAACACACACAGTCACTGGCACAGATAAGGGAGATCACACTGCATGCGCACACAGACATTTCTATGACAAGTCACGTAGGTAAAACAGTCCATATATAAAAACTTATAGATGTACCAAAGTGATGAGGACAAGTCAAAAACACGATCTGGAAAATTAATATATGATGTTTACGCTCATAAATTAGGTACATTCTGGTGCAGCTTTAACTATAGCACGAAATAAAAATATATGTGCGTTTAAGTTACGTGAGGGTTAACGTTAGTTGATTATCACAGACAAACAATTATGTAAAATGTATAATAAACACGAACTTACCGTTAGACGCCTCAATAAGACTGCACTCGACGAGTTTTTCTCTCACAAATGTATCCATGCGCTTTTCTGACAGGAAAAAACACATTTTGAATTATAATTTGTATGTAAAAAGACTTTATAAACCACAAAATCTGAACCTCAAATCACTTCACTAACGCGGCCAGCGTCACTCGCTGTGCGTGCGCGCACTTTGAAATGCCCTGAGACGTCGATTCTTTTCCGGGAATCACTTTGTTCGAGAATTACTGAACCGGTTTACTTGAACTGGGTCGTCGGTTCTTTTAGACCTGCGGTCCGACTATATTGTACGTAATTTGTATGATTTAAATGTCGATATGGACAACTGCAGTTGTTTACATTAGAGCAGAAAGTCGTATTCACTTTTTGAACTCATTTGACTCACTTAAATATCAAATTCGCTTTTCAGTATCAGAAACTACTTTTTCCTCTATTTTCACAGGTATTCGCATATTTCAGCCATCAGTCACTGTCTGAAACTTAATAAAACTTTATTAATCTGTCGCCTCAGATACCTTAACACGATTATGCGAGTCGCGTAACGTAGGTTGGCCGTTTGAGGTAAACAGTTCATCATTTAACGTAAATAATGTTGGCCTTTAGACGTTTAACAGTATTGTTGCTGCAAAAAAAAAGTTATAATTCTGCCAATTTAAAATAATTATTATTGAAAACATTAAATAAACTTACCTTAAAACAGTAGAAAGCCGTGGCTTTGCCCCGTTGTTCTTCCAAAGTGACAGTTGGGGAGCGATTTAAACATCTTCAAGGCGCGTTAAATAACCCAGCGCTGGCCTGAAACAACCCAGCGATGCAACCCAGCAGGTTTAACCCAACACCTGGTAAATTGAAACTACCCAAAAGTGTTTAAAAAGAAATTAAATAACCCAACAAAATGACCCAACAGACTCAACCCAGCATTTTGGGTTAAAAAATAACCCAGCCGTTTTTAGAGTGTTTATTTGCTTTAAAGAATTGTGCAACATTAACCCTTACAAATACAACTCATTACATAAACACTTTAAAAGTAACAGACGAAATCGATTTTTGTGAAAGATGTTTTCTCTGTTTTGGGAGGATGATCATTTTTAAATTATACCCTCTTTATTTAATCAACATTTGTTACTATTTTACTATAGTTAGGGGTGGATTTTATCAGCTGTTTATTATTCACACAATACATATTACTGTTGTAGTTTTTCTTAATAACATTGCTATATAGCTGATAACATTGTTTAGTGTTCTTATGAATGTTTTTAGCATGATTTGTGAAAAATGTATCTACTGAATAACATTGACTTCTTCATGGCTAGTGTTTGTGTATTTCATTTCATTCTGTAACCTACTTGTTCTACAGATCTGTGTACTGGTGTTAAATGCTACTGTTTTTGACAATGTTTATAATGTTTCTGACAGATAATATCATGATATAATTTTTTTTTTTTTGCGTTTCCCTTACCAAATGTGCTATCCATTCAGCAATGACCATTAACAGCAGTAATTTGATTAAAACGCAAAAAAAAAAAAACATTATTTCAAATCTTTTGCAATTAAGATAATAAAACGATATCGCTGTCCCTAAACTGCAACGTCCTACTTTATGAATTTTCTAAAGTATCAAATTAAATGGAAATACATGTCCAAAAACAATTATATTAGCTGGATCTGGCAACACTAGCGTAATATGAAATTATACATGTCATGCAGAAGTTAATACGAGGAGTTTAACAGCAAATGAGTAATTCAAAATTTTATATCTGAACATGAAAAATTGACCAAGGTCCGGACATCGGTGACCTCATACAGACCTGTAAGCAAAGGTCTGACGCTCTGGAGGCTTGTCTGGTCATTAAATTGGATTTAATAAGCTTTGATATGTCACACCGCTGAACCCTGCACCTCACAGGAGGGAGACTAATGGTTTCGCTTACTTGTGATGTGTCTTTAAAAGCCGATAGCAGTTGGCACAGATTTTCAGAGTAGCACAACATGCATCAGAGTATAGCAGATGCCTTATTTAATATGAGAAGAATCAAAACAGTGCTGTGAGGGATAAACATACAGTCTGTTCAGTATGTTGTATATTCTGATGTTGGTATTTTGACAAACATGGATCATAAAAATGTAAATGTTAAAGTCTCTTCTCTTATCTCAGATTAATATGCAAAAATAACTACAAGTAAGAAATGTACAGGTTGATTTCCTCAAAGTGTTGCTGCTTCGTAACAGTTAAACTAACTCAACCAATAATGTGAGGGCGGGGCTAACTGTTTGTCTGACCAATGACAGAAGGGGACATGTTCAGAGAAAAGGGAAAGAAAATTAAATGAAACATTTCATAAGACGAAATATCGGTAGACTTGATTAAAGGGATAGTTCACTGAAAAATGAAAATTATGTAATTAATAACTCATTCTCATGTCGTTCCAAACCCGTAAGACACAAAAATATTAAACAGCACAACTGTTTTCAACAGTGATAATAGAAGGATATTTTTATTGAGCATCAAATCATCATATTAGAATGATTTCTGAAAGATCATTTGACAATGAAGACTAAAGTAATTATGCTGAAAATTCAGCTTTAACATCACAGTAATCGGTAATAAATTATATTTTAAAATATATTAAAATAGAAAATAAATTCCCCAGTATTACTGTTTTTACTGTATTTTTATTCAAATACAACCTTGATGATTATAAGAGACTTAAGATTTAAAAAAATCCTATCAACCCCAACCAGTAGTATATATACACTATGTAATATTTGCATACAGCAAAAATATTAATAACAAATAAGTATGGCAAGACCATCATGTAGGCTCTCAGAATTAGATGGCCTTTCATTATGCACTTGTGTATTTACAAAGCCTTTTTATCAGCAGCGGAGGGCATCTTCATCTCAAGTGATAAAATAATTTGCTTGTGTCTGGCAGCTGTCTATTCTCTGTGCAAAACAACACACAGGTAAGTGGAAAGGAAAGAAATTGGCCAAAAATAGACCTGCATTTCCAAGGCTTTTGGTTTACTGCACCACTCCATTATGGTGCTCATGTAGAGCAGGTAAGGGTTTGGACATCATAGTTTTAAAGATACCATCTCATGCATCTTTCAATAAACAAGGAGAAAGAGAAATCAAAGTCTTTAAAGGGAGTAAGGTGGTCAGGGGCCTCTAGGCTGCTCTTTGTGTGAGGACCCCACCACTGCCCCCTTAATCAATATGCTTTACTGGAGAGATTTATTTAGTGCCATACATGGTCCACATGCAAATAGTAAGGTAAACTGTCATACACACACACTGACACGGCCAATCATACAGTCCCAGTGTCCCCACAGGATTTTGTGAGACTTTGATGGGTGCACAATGGATCCTCTAGTGAAGTGAGTTCTGCGGCTATAATTTTTTTTTGTTCATTTTACATTTAAATGCATAAATCTGGAGCATTTTGAGAGCAGAATCAAGTGACTTACCAGATCAGTGAAGAAATAGGCCCTATGTGCTTTTTCTTAGTAGTAGTCATTTATTTATTGGTTGCATAGATGTGAATGTGATGGAAGAATTTACACAATGTAACTTCTTATAAAAACTACAAATGCCATTCTGTCTTTTCATCTATTATTGTTTGGTTATCATCAATGCCGACACTTTCAATGACAAAATACATGACTGGAAAAATTAATTTAACTAATCATCTTGTAATGAATGTCATATCAGTTCTACTATTTTGACTATGAATTTTCATATACAGTAAAAACAACAAGACTGAAGCACTGCATGCACTTTTTTTTTTAAATGCGCTGAAGAACTTATGTATAGCTATGTTTATAGTGTTTATAATGTTCATACATTATTTCACTTTATTTGGTATCATTTCTGGTATTTCTGGTTTTATTACACTCGCTTCAAATGTTCCGCTGATCACAAAACAATAAGCGGTAAGCACCAATCAATTAGAGTGAGTTTGAATTTAAGATAGCTTATTGGTCACATGGTCAAAAATATGTTGAGGACCAAAAGGCTACATAACCTTTGAATACATCTACAAACACGATTCACCTGCGCTCACACTTACATGCATGCACGCACAGTCAAGATCTAATGCCAGACCCTTTAAAAGAATTACCAGAAAGAAAAAATCCAAAATCTGAGATTTTCCTCAACCTTCCGCAAAATATCTTCTGATCATACAGTATTGGAATGACATGAAGGTGAGTAAATGATGACTTTTTAATTTCTAGATGAACTATTCATATTTTTCCCTCACAGATCTGAAACCCTTCTAAGATTTATTTGAAAATATTTGAGTCTTAGGCTTCCCTTGGTAAACTGTCTGTCCACTGGGAAAATTGTGTCCTGTTTCATTTTGAGTTTTATTACAGCCTTGGGTTACATCCTATTTCTACATTACATCTCAAATGAACAAAAGTGCACTTAAGAGGACCAGGACCAGGCCTTATCATTTCCTCATTAATCTATAGAGCCGGAAGGTAGTCCATTACATTTATGAAGCACTATAGATCTCTTTTAGCCTGAGGTGCAATCATTACCTTAAAAAATGATGCTTGTCTCCATACAAATGGTAATTAACTGGGACTATGATGGCATATAAACATTTATATGAGATTTATACATCATCTGAAACCTGAATAAATAAGATTTCCATTGATGTATGGTTTATTAGGATTGGATGATGTTTGGCCGAGATACAACTATTTCAAAATCTGGAATCTGAGAGTACAAAAAAAACTAAATACTGAGAAACCACCTTTAAAGTTGTCCAAATGAAGTTCTTAGCAATGCATATTACTAATCAAAAATTAAGTTTTGATATATTTACGGTATGAAATTTACAAAATATTTTTAGGGAACATGATCTTTATTTAATATCCTAATGACTTTTGGCATAAAAGAAAAATCGATCATTTTGACCATTACAATGTTTTTTTGGCTATTGCTAAAAATATACCCCAGCGACTTAAGGCTAAGGTTTTGTGATCCATGGTCACATATTGCTCATTATTTCTTTGACAAGTTCAATATACCAATTTTTGGTAGACGCATGGGTGGAATTTTGAACTTTTAGAGCTAACACTATTAGATTCGAGAAAATAACGACTTGAATTTTGAATCTTCCATCTCATAAAACAGTCCCTGTGTTCTTCCCAACCACAGTTCACACTAAGAGTGTAACCATGTTTCACTTAAGTTCACAGCTGCCTGGGAGTTTGGGCTACATCATAATGGATTGTAAGCTGTGATCTCCATAAGTGAGAGGCTCTACACGCACCAGAGGAGATGGGCAGCGCACATCACCCCAAGTCAACCTTGACACAGGCAAAAACAACATCAGCATCAGCTGGGATGCTGAAGCAATGAAAGCTACAGTGCTTGAGCCAATCTGCACTGCTGATGTTGAAGATTTCATGGTTATATGTGGGGAAAGGGGCAAAGTGTCACAGCTTTCCCTGAGTAAATCCATTACCCTGCTTTCTGACAGAAAACTACTGCTACTTTGGCTGAGTTAATATGAATTTATGGATCCCATTGTATTATGGATTCAATCATTGTATTATGGATCTCTGCTGTGTTTCATGTATGATGCAAGTCTATGTTACATTATGTGTTTATCTCTAAGTACTTTACAATCATAGTGCTGTGCATCACTGTGCTTAAAAAAAGGAAAACGTAGAAAATAACTTTGGTTCTTGTGGGAAAAAAATACTAAGTGTACAAAGCCAAGAGATCAGAATCTCTCAAGACTTAAATCTCTCTCAAATAGCCTTTTCATAGCTGTGAATAACTTGCTTTGGTAGTCTAAATCCACTTTATATTTCTATGCATATGTCTGAATATAAGATTAATTATTTCAGTAGGTTAGCTATGTGTATGTTTATGCATGTTTAAATACATAACACCATGTTCCTGTGATGCTTAACATTTCATTCCTTCATATGTCTCCATATATGGTGGAATGGCAATAAAGCTCACTTGAACTCAGAAAAGTATAGATGTAAGCATTCCCATGCACCAGAATCTAAGCATCTTAATACACCTCACAATCCTCACAAGGCTGGATGTTGTTCACCTTTGGAATAATGTTCCCTGAACCATAAAAACATATGCCACTGGACTGACTAGAAGAAAAAAAAAAGACAAAATTTGCCTGTAGGTCTGGTGAGACTTTGCCTTTTTGAAAACATTAATATGAATTACAGGGCGTGATGAGCTCACAGCGCCTGAGGCCGCTCCCTGTCAGTTCTAGAACAATGATTTATTCAATAGCCTTCTAGAAGAACGAGCGACAAATGGCCAGCTCCTGTACGCCCAAGAAAACCATGCTCAGGTTTATGTATGAATTAATCATTCATGCATGTCAATTATTTAGGCATGCATGTAATTTGCACAGCGAAAGCCTCAACATTTTTCAAAAGACAGCTGTAAACCACATGTAGTAAAGTGGACAAACAGCTGTCTTGCATACTGGTAAGGAAAAAAATCCAGTTCAAGTGAATAAGCACTTTAAATCATATACAAATGACTGAAACAATGTATAACTAAATGTATAACAGAAAGGGAAATTGGGGTGAGAAACCAAAGGTCAAGGTTTAGCAGGTTAACACTGGCTCCGTTATAACCCCTTCTGGAAGATGCTGTAACTACACCATATTTCTCCATTAAAGGTTATTCAAAAATATCTGTATTCTGTGATATTTAAAAAAAAAAATAGTGGTAGATAGTACATATTTCACAAGTGCCTGATCATTTTAGGAGGCTCTAAAAAAGGTGTGAAATTGATATAATTTTCCCTGTCTGCTGCCTTTACCGTTATAGCTCAGGATAGTCATAAGTAAATGGTTTGGGACAGTACATTTTCTTGTAGTGTCATCATTGTCATGATGTAATGTTCATGCTGTAAAAAAAGAAAACAGGCAGTATAACTGAGCATCCATGAGCTAAGATGGGATCCTCTGCCAGCTGTGGTGGAAACAAAGTGCCACTGAAATAAATGGATACACTAATAACTAGTTAGTCAGTTACCAGTTCAGCCAATCGAAAATGAGCTACAGGGGTGAAATCACTACCATACATGATCACTACCCTCCGGAGGTGACAATGTGTACAGAAACATACAAGACAAAAAATTATTTCAGTGTAAGCAAGTCACATTTGTAGCCTGACATATAATGTGGTTTAAGACCATATTAATCAGTGTCTCATCTGAACAAGCAGGTTCTTGCAGTCGGTTTTTCATCTACATTTTAATAGCTGACCAGCCTGAGAAAGGTTGTAACACTTTCCAAATACTTTGTTATACCCACAAAAATGAGATCGTGTATAGATCTGCCACACACACTGTTAGCATACTACGGTATATTTGCTTCCAGACTTTATTTGCTGATTAGATTAAAATTTTTCATTTTCATTTACCTTTATAAATTAAAATGTATTTGTATAGCCTACCATAATATTTATTATTATTATTATTATTTTTTATTTTTTACAAATGACCATGCCATTCAATAACAACACAGTAGGTACTGAGGTATGGTTTAGGCTACTTAGGGCAAATACTAGGTTTATAAACTACTTTAATCTGAAGCAGACCAATATGGTAATATTATACAAAAACACGACACAGTGCAAAAACATATGGAATTACACTGACAACCGATTATCTGTCAAAATCCACAAATGAATTATAATAGTCTTAACGTATCAACTAAACAATCACGAAACAAATAAAACATTCAATAAAATGAAAGCGTAAAACTCACTTTCGTAGTTCTAGATAGTTCCTTGCTTGGGTTCCCAGTGGCTCTCCAATCTGAGCTCATCTGAAGCGAAGCGCGCACGCCAGTGTTTGCTTTAAAACATCGCCTCCAAGCGCAGAGAGAAATATTGTGACGACAACTCGTATGTCTTTAAACCGTTTCGCGTTAAAAGCACGTCCCATGAAGTCAGATGAATTAAACAACGACTCGCGCAAAGCTAACCGCGAGCAAATCCACAGAAGAAGGTGTGCTGGAGATCGTAGTGTCAGTGCGCGCGTTCAGTTCGCGGGAACAAATGTGCATGATGAGGGGGAATTGACAGGCGAAACACAGAAGCATGAGGGAAAGCGTGATACACGTCTCCTCCCCCAGGTCCTGCCTCACTCCAAGCGCGTGCGGCACGCTCATGCATTATATCGCTCATTTCATCAATGCATTTGACACGGGATGCTGCTCAAGATATCATGTCGTTGTAAATAGATTCAGGATAATTCAGTAATCCACGGTAAGATCAATGACAACCGCTTATGTCTCAAGTCAAGGGTCACATCAAATGCATGTTTAACATTATAATGATTTTTTTGTTTGTTTGTTTCTGTGTTTGTTTTTTTGTGCATTTTATCCATTATGTAAACTACATAAAATATGAATATATTAATAAATACAAACAACACTGGTCTTGTGATTTTAAAGTTATATAATTAAAAAAGATTATATATATATATATATATATTATTGACACATTTACATACCAACATAAAGGTTATATATATTTAGGCCTATTGTAGTTTTTTTTTTTTTTTTTGCACTATGCAACCTACATAAATAAAAACAAGATAGATAGATAGATAGATAGATAGATAGATAGATAGATAGATAGATAGATAGATAGATAGATAGATAGATAGATAGATAAATAGATAGAAGCAAGAAAGTTGAAATGCACTTAACTTAAAAGTAAAAGTTCTGTCATTATATATACTCAGCTTTATCTGAAGGCCAGTGTTTCTTAAATATCTTTTGTGCTCTGGAAAATAAAGTCATGAGAATGAGTAAATCAAGACAAAACTTTAATTTTAGGTGAACTAACCCTTTGATAACAAATTAAGTAAACGTCAGTTAATGTTACTCTTATACTTAGTTTACACATGTATTTCTAAGAGAATATTATTTTTTTCATGAGCCACCATCTCACACGGGTTGTTCTATGGTTAGAACATTAATTGTCACTGAAGTTCAACAAGTATGACGTTACCTGTGAGTGAAACATGTTAATGAGAATAGCTTTGGTGAACAGCTGCAGGCTATCTGAGAAAGAAAATATTTATAATTCAGAAAATGAGGACACTATATTTGGAAAGAAAAAATATTAATCAATCATCTTAAATGCCATAAACCTGAAGTGTTCTAATAGACATTCCTATAAAGTATATCTGCTTCCATACTCTGTGTGTGGAATGTACAAATTTGTGTTGCTGGGGTACATATGCAGAGAAAACTATTTGACATTAAATTGATTAACATTGTACAATATGCAGTATTGTTTCACTGGGACACAAAATCCCCCAAAGTGTAGGAATGACCCAAATGCATTAATAACAAATGTCCAAAAAAAAAAGTAAACACACTTTTCAGTCAAAGATATTCCATCTTCAGATAAAAGCAACTGCTGACACCAGCACTGGCACTGTAAAGTTGTCCTGCACCATGCTGCACATATTAAAGTTATAAGAGCAAACAGAGGAGACAGCACAAATGGACACCATGGGGCTGAACTCCGCAGGGGCCCAGACAGGGCTGCACTTTGATGAGGTGTGCATGATCAGAGAGGGACGTCTATAGCACCGAGAGGCCACTGAAGCTATAATGATCTATGATTACCTGTGTCAGTTTTTGATCTAGGCTTTTCCGCCATATTAGCCTCCTCTGCAGGGATGACAGAACAGGTAGTTTGTGGAAATAGCTTCTATTGTTATTAACTCAACCCTCACTACCCAAAAGACTGGGGAGGATAGTTGTGGAAAAACAAAATACCATGAAACAGCAAAAAAAAACTTGGTACCATCATTGAAAATACACTGTCAAGTTATCAGTTCTCCGTTATCATGTTCTCTTTTACTTCAGCTATTGTCTATGCAGCTTCAATCCGAAACAAACCATCTTAAAAGGGGATAAAAGCATCCAGGGACTTTTTACTGTGATGAATACTACACCATTGAGTTGAGCTCAGGGCTTTATGTGGTGTATTTCACTTTTCCATTACAGCTCAAGGGTAAGGTAATTCCATCTGTATCTGATATCACAGGCCCATTTTATTACATACCCCAAATGTGAAACATGAGGATAATGTCTGAGGCACTAATATGTGAACTATATAGTAACTTATATGCGTTTTAAAAGCTTATATGTTTTATGTTCACACACAATTTATACTTTATATAGCATCACAGGTCATTATTTATCTGACAAAGGTAAAGTCTAGAGTGCTTGTGAGTCTTATATGGCCAGTTTTGCCTTTATTAGGGCAAGTTTGTTCTTTACAACTCACTAAAAAAACTTGCTTTTAAAGCATTAGCAAACAAACCAAGAGGTTCATATTTAACCTGTAAGAATTTATGCAAATAATGATACATTTTAGCTTTTATGGTAATTTGGTACCTTGGTAAAAATAGTAAAAACTAAGTATTAGAATTATTTTCATTTGCCATTGAAGGAAATTCAGCTTTGCCATTACAACAATACATTTTAAAATATATTCAAAAGGAAAACAGTTATTTTACATCGTAATAATATTTCAGAATATGGATAGATAGTGTGCATATTGCATATATTATTTATACGGTAATTATATATTTTTCTACATATCTTAATGTATTTTTATTTTTTTCAAATATTTAGAGATCAGGATCTTCATATTTCAGACTCAAACTCTTGCCTCCAGCAACGAGACCATAGATGAAAGTTAGTTAAGATTAAATTACTAAGGATGAATGGAAAAAAAAATATATGGCCTGGAAACTCAAACAGAAACAATTAATACACATTTAGACAAATTTAAGATAAATGGAAAAAATGAGGACTTACATCACAGCTTCTGTATTAGACAGATTCAATGCTACCTGATTATGTATTCAATTTGGGATATAAACTCACTGTTTCACAGTCTTTTCTTTATTGGACTCTTAACAGAAAACTGTAACCTCAATAATAAATAAAAATGATTACTTTTTCTTTACTGCAAGCCCAATATAAATAGGCTAGTTTTTCAAACTAATGGTATCCTCTGGCTATAGGAAATATTCAGCCTTCCAAAAGATATCATATGAGGGTCATTTATTGAATATGTAGAAAGAGTGACACCTTTTTGAGATGGAACAGACAGTTATGCAAGTAGCAATCAGTTTGTGTGAGAGGCAAATGAGAATTTTGTGTGAAATGTGCCTTTACGTTTGTGTAGTAAGAAATATACACTAAAACCTTTGTTAAATCATCCGAAGACAGAGATATCCAGACCACAAAAGAAATTTGGTTTAAAAAATGGATTTTGTATAAAAACACTCTATGATTTTAACTGGGAAAACAAATCCTGCATCCCAGGAATATGATCTAACCCTGCAATTACTGTGCCTTTTAAAATTCAGAGAGACACGATGTTCATTCACAACACAGCAAGATGCACAGTCTCTCCAAATTTCTTCAACACAGTGAAATGTGGCCCTCACAGCGGCTTCATGTCCATCTCAATCATTCCTAAATAGCCCATCACAATGACTGTACATGCCTAAATGCTGGAAATGAATCTATTATAGTCTCTGCCTTCAAGGGTTCCTTTGAACGATGCATAACTGCTTCTTCCTTCTGTGGCCCGTGATGTATTAGGAATGAATTAGCAAAAGAGAGTTTGAAAGAGAGAGAGAGCAGAGGGTAAATAGCTATCAGAACCAGAACGATGATTTGTATGGTGACGAGCCACTACCATCCCTACAATTACATCGATGACCTGGTGGACACATCAGTGGCTTAATCTCACTGCAAAATTACATATCACAGGGAATTATTTTGAGATAAGTGACACAGAGAAATGTCCCATGTACAAGCGCAGATGCGACTCTGATGAGGCGGCTGTTTTAAAGGCATTTCCTCTGATTAGTGTACTGCAAGAGCATTGCATTGATGGGTGTTAATAGCAACTGACCACATTAAAACTTGCATAAAACATAATGCTTATAAAGGTAATTTTCTGGAATGTTTTAGAAATGTAACCCTCATGCTCTCTCCAGAAACTCCAAGGCTATTTTAATAACCCCAAAAACATACTTGACATTTGAAGGAATAGTTCAGCACAAAATAAAAATATGCTGAAAGTTTTCTCACCCTCAGGCTATCCAAGATGTACATGAGAACATGAGAAAGATGCACACGATCTTTATCAGAACAGATTGGAGAAAAGTAGCATTACATTACTTGCTTACCAGTGGTTCCTCTGCAGTCAATGGGTGCCGTCAGAATGAGCCCAAACAGAGGATAACAAAAAATCACAATAATCCACAAGTAATCCACATGACTCCACTCCATAAAGTAACATCTTTTGAAGTGAAAAGCTGTGTATTTGCAAACAACAACAAAACAAATCCACTATTAACTTTCAAGGGATATTTTCTCCCCAAAATGACTCATTCTCATGTTGCTCCATTCCCCTAAGATTTTTGTTCACAATTTTCTTCACTTCCATTTCAATCTGAAGTGAGAAAGTCCATCCACTTATAAATGGTGCTTGATCTGTGCATATTTCTCTCCTGACATTTTCTACTGGAGAAATCAATGCTTTGGATAGAGGACTCTCCCATTTTTAGCCAGAAGCAATGATTTAAAGGGGTCAAATGATGTTTCTAAAAAGAATATTATTTTGTGTTATTGGTGTAATGCAATGTGTTTATGCGGTTTAAGGTAAAACTGGAATTGAGAACCTCTGTTCTACACTGATCTAACTCACGTTTGAATCATCAGTGGCAAATCCTTTACATATATAAACATACTTACAGACTGTGAGTCAGAGCAGCCGACATTGCTCTCCCAGGATCAGGAAACAGTCCTCCATAAAATGCTGTGCAAATATTTGAATATTTGGGTTGAATTGTTCTGGTACAGTGTTGTAAATACAACTTAAACACTGATTTCTAGTTGTGTCCCCTTTTGGAAGTCCAAACAAAGTAGTTTCGCTTTCACAATGAAACAGTGTCTCCACAACATGGCAGCAACAGCAAGAATCAAAGTTACGCTCTCTTTCTTTGCGTGAACATTTGGGTGGTGTTATGCAAATCTTCCCACATCATGATGTAGATGTGGGGGTGTGTTTGAAAGAGCCATTTTAGGGGTGTGTGGTTGACTCTTAACTTTTATAAAGAATATATCTTTGGATTCGAGACTTTAGTCTTTGCAACTTAACAGATCTTCTTTATGCACCAAGAGCTTGTAACAGAATGAAGAGAAAGCCTGTAAGAAAAAGAAAGAATTTAAATCGCACCGTATGACCCCTTTAATGTTAAGACGCTTTGATGGATTTGTTTCTTATGAACGATAAAATGAAATGTTTATTTAATTTACTTTTATGTTTAGACAAGCAACTTTAGAGTCTTAAGGTTAATAATAATGTTGAAGTCAATCTCAAAAGAACATGAAGGTTAAAAGCATAGGTCTCCCACAGATTTACCATAATGTCATTTCAAACCTTTCCTGTGTGACTGTGCTTCCAGTGGAACAAAAACAAATATATATTAAAAAGAACGTTGAAATGACTTTCACTGTATGAAAAAAAAAAAAAAAAAGTCAGTCATAGAGGTTTCGAACAAAGTGACATTTTTAAATGAACTATCACCTTAAATGTCTAAATGGGTAGCTCATTTTTCATAATATTTAATATGCTTTTTGAATCACTAAAATGTGACTGAATATGTGGAATGTAATTGCCGACAAATGTATTCAATGCTAAAGCTGAATGGTATCATTTTGTCGCTGCTTAATAAAACCTTGACACGAACAGTGTTTGTTTGGTCTCTGACCCTCTTTACACTTCACATTTGGTTTCAGTCATTCTAATTCTAAAGCAGCTAAAAGAAAGGTTGCTTTCGTGTCAAAATACCTCATGCATTAATGATTCAAGTTCTTTTGCAAATGGAACACACTTTAGGCAGTGAAAGTTAATGAAAGAGAACAAATCTTGTCAGCGCCACTGATTCAGTATGTGCGTGTGTGTCTCTGCGCATTTAAAAAAAAAAAGCTCTGGTGAAAAGGGCAGGCCAAGAAAAGAGAGAGATACAAAGCAAGATCTGAAGGCCAAATATAAATATGATTAAACTAAACTTTCTGATAGGCTTCAATGATGAAAATAATAAACACAAATTCAACATCACAGCCCTCATTTAAACCAGGTCCCTGCAGTAAATTAATTGAGCACCAAATAATAATATAATAATCGCTCCATTATTGCAGAGCAACTTCAACCTCCGCAGAGATCAAACAGGAAGTATGAGATTATTGTTCAGCTATATTACATTAGCCTCTTGCTCACCGCCATCTCTCTTCTTAATCATCCACCTCCATTTTATTTCAAGAGCTCCTTAATATATATATATATATATATATATATATATATATATATATATATATATATATATATATATATATATATATATATATATATATTTTTTTTTTTTTGTAGAACACAAAAATTTTGGCAAAATACATAAATCTAGACCTATTGTGTCTGATACGCTAAACAATTTACACTAGCCATAAAAACTAGCTGAAGCTCAACATCTGCCCTAAAACTTGATTATATAAAATTATTGATAGGCAGAGAGTGATTCTGATTGGCTAAGAATGGTGACGCTCTGCTTACTTGTTTTTGCTGTTTTCAGAGTCAAGTACCGTCACAGAAATAGGTCTGATATAGGTCCGAATAAACCTGGAAGGTGCTGCCGACTTTATTTCAGTATGGTGATGTATTTCCAAATTAAAGGAATAATGAGTAGAGGGCGGGGTTTTATTTTTGCACTCCTCCTCTCATCTCTCACAGCAAACTAACAGTTATAGGGGTGTGGTTAAGTAAATTCTGCCCAATCCATCAAACTGACGTCATCAGAGCAGGAGTGCAATTTTGAGAAGAAGCAAATGAACAGATTTTGATTAAAGATTACCAAAACAATTATTTGTTTTTTTCAGAGGATTATCTTGCACAGATTAACTGTTCACTTTAAGACAATCAAAATGAATATTGTACATTTTGATTTAATTCGGACTTCAAGACAACGTTTTAACGCCTTGCCTTTAAAGTGCAAAATTTTATCAGGATTTTGGAGATCACAGAACATTTCAAACATGCATTATTATGTCAAAATATGAATTATGCTTTTATTTAAAACAATAACTTCCACTGTATTTTAACAATTTGTGCATTCTATGGAAAATAACTCATTACCTCGTTTGAGCTGCAGGAAACCTAATGAAAGCCATGCACACAGATGCATGTCAAGATGTAATGTGAAAATCCAGAGTAACTGCTTAGAAGAAATGAAAGCTTTTACTGCCTTTTGACAAACTGTGCTCAAGGTCTCATCCTGTACTGAGAATGACCCCAACACTGTGACTTAAAGCATTATTAGTCATTCGAATAGAGTCATTTGATGGCAAACACACACACACACTCACGTACACAAAGATGCACACAGAAAACACTGACATTCTGTGACTCACTTCAGTTGTTCGGCCTCAGAATATCAACACACTGATAGACTTCTCTCATTCTCATTCTCTCTCGCCTCTCACTTTCTAAACACAAAGCCGCTAAATGTTATCCTTTCAAAAGTACGCCAACCCTGACGAGTCTAATGAGAACATCGGTGCAAAATTGGCATTCCATTTACGCAAAGGAATAATTAAAATCGCTGACAGAACAAGGCACATAAAGACTATAACAAGAGACTGCAGCCAATCAAGATTTCAAAGTCCAACATTTGCTCTGTTGGATTCACAGACAAGGACACAGATCTGTCATTGTCTGGCATGAAATGAAAATGGCAGTCACTTTGACCGACAGCCACAGAGCATCCGAAAGCCTGATGCTGCCGAGATCACCACCTTTGGGAATTCAGCCGATGTTTTTCAGGTATTTCAAGCAGGAGCGACTGAAGCCACAGCATCCTAAATCAGTTACTCCATCTGGAAAGTGACTGAAGCTATTCCAGTTGTTTTGATAACTTCTTTCAGACTGAGAGTTAGGCCGTTACAATCCCTTCATCCATCTCTGCAAAATTTTCTTTTCATATCACTCTATATTCAGATAAAATAAAACGTTTAAAATAATTGTCAATTTTTTCCCCCCACAAAAATATAAACAGCAAACACTTTTATTTCAACATTGACAATAATAATACATATTTCTTGAGTTGCAAATCAGCATATTAAAATGATTTTTGAAAATATTTTTTTTTTTGTAGAACACAAAAGGAGTCAGCAGAATACATAAATCTAGACCTATTGTGTCTGCATATTAAAATGATTTTTGAAGGATAACATGACACTTCAGACACTTCAAAATTCAGTTTTGACATTGTATTTTAAAATATATTAAAATACAAAAAAATTTTTGTTTTTTTAATTGTAATAATATTTCAAAATATCTGTGTTTTTACATTATTTTTGACCAAATAAATACAGCCTTAGTGAAAATAAGATACTTCTTTCAAGAACATAACAAATCTTATTGACCCCATACATTATATAAATTTTACTGACATCATTTTTAAACAAAGAGTATCAAAATGATGTTAAGAAATAACCCCATTTTACATATCATACATGTTTTTTTTATGCTAGAACTATCTACTTAAAATGAGGGTAATCTATAAAACAACTGCTTTGTGTTGTATTGTATATTGTGTTGTATTTAGTGTTGTGCAAGAAAATCCTTGTAAATGGAGGTGTGCACTTCACACTTATTCAGCTCATTTAAAGATGAACATGTTTGATCTTTCAGCCTCATACATGCTAACCAATTCTCACAAGTCATTTCCATTTCATTTAACCAATTCCGTCTGGCCTCAAGGGCATTGGCACCCCTCCGTCCGAACAATTTTCATTTGGGTCAATCAATGTTCAAAGAGGCCATTAAGGGGATGACAAGCCAGACTGAAACTGATACAGAGAAGAAACAACAGACTGATGCTAATTTAGCATTTATTGCTAAGGTAACAGAAAGTTGCTGACCAGCTTAACAAACGCCAGCATTCTGGCAGCGTCAGTTTAAGTGCCCCTGCAGATGCTTGGAATGCAACCGGTGCCAGATTAATTCAGTGTAGCGGAAGTAAAGATGACATCTGTCTGCTCGCATAAGTTTCCATGTTTTATAGTGCTATACAAGGAAATATAAAACTTTTGCATTTCAACCTCCCTCTGATTTATATATAGGAACTGAATATAAGATGCTCAGGAGGCTTGTACAGACTTCAGTTCCTCAATCTGAATCGCGACAGAAGACAGAATACACAGTATTGAATAAAATTAAAACAAATACACATAACTTGTCTAAGTGTAGTGTCTTAGTAATTCCTTAAATGATAATAACAATAATTATTATTATTATTACTTTTTTATTTGTATTATTTTTTCCTTTTTCAATTTTTTATTTTATTTTGAGTTACCCATAAACTGCTAAATACACTAAATATGAGGCGTTTCCAGAAAAATGTGATAATTGTATGCAAATGTAATTTTATGAAGTGCTGGTCTAAATTAACATATGCTGACGTGCCTTCATATATATTAATCAGTCTAATCAGTTGAGTAAAAAATACATATTTATAAGCTTAATTAGTCCAAATTAAAGAGACACAAAACGGGTGACTGTTTTGAATATCTCAGATTTACAATTTAGTAAATTCTTCTTCCTGTCACTCAATTCAGTTCATTCAATTCATATTTGCTCTAAAGAACCGAAAGAGAGAAAGTTCTCAAATTCTGAACATTTCAATCCCAATTAACTATAATACTAGTTTGCACATCAATATTGAATACTCATCAAGAGTCAAGAGAACAGAGAAAAAGATTAAAAATGCAAAACTTGCTTTGCTGTGCCATTTAAACAGGATCCACTTACTTAAGCCCACCACATTTAATCACTTATGAATAATCAGAGGCGTATCAAGTCAAAAACCTCATTTGCATGAATGTATTTTTTTTAAGTATGAATGTCAAACCCAACAGATTTTCCAGGACACGCTAATGAACCTCTCCTGCTGTTACAGCCTTGAGGACAGAAAGAGAGATGCGTCCAGCCAGGCGCAAATGGTCCTGATATATACAGTGCTAGCCAAATTAATGCGAGCTAAGGAGCAGACAAAAAAATATCTCATTGCAATATATTATAAATGTAGCGGAGCTAAAATCACACCGTCAGCGTAAAGACTATTTCTCCATAAAACCAAACTGGGCCTTGGCTTCCAGATAAATCTGTGTGTGTGTGTTTGGAAGTCAATTGGAAGAAATGTAAATTTTCCTCACATCCTGTCGCCCCCCTCCTGACCTCCTTGATAGTCTTACAACGTGACCAGTGAGCTGCAAGCATATCAGACTTTGGTGTTTAATGCCAGGCACATCTCAATAACAAGAGGGAGCATCGGTTAAGTTTAAATGCCAGTGCCCAGTGATTGTGGCCGCAATTACAGGGTGGAGAGATCTGCTATTTATTCCTGTCATCTCCAAATGTTAAATCATGCAAATGCTAGGCACATCCCTACAGCAGAATAAGAAGAGATGCATCCTTCATACTGTATGTTTGAAGCATAAGGCTAATTGCATCATCTCTGTTTCTCATTCTTTTTGCTTGACCCAGAACAACAATGAACACAGCACTCAAATGAAAGCTCAGTGCTGAGATTCTGATAGACATATTGATTTTCAATGAGAGGATTCAGATACCATTACAAAATAGTATCACCATCACCTGTAAAAACATTTAGTGTAACCAGAAGCTGCTGCTGCCATATTGAGTCCAAATGTTTTAATCAGTGTAATCTTAAATTATCATGGAGTATATAAAAGCACAATGATTTACCATCTGAAAGAATCAGTGTACCATGGTACTATACGACAAATAAAGAAAACAACCAGCATTAGAGCAATATCTCAAAAAGCACACCTGTATCTTGAGGATTGTTTCTTTAGGTCCATGTTTTGACCAAGGCCAGCTAGCCAGAGGACTGAATGCACAGGACTATTGCTTGCTGTGAGCCTAACCTTCTGATGAAACACTGAACGATACTTACGTCCTTCACCTGCATATGGCTGCTCTTCAATTTTCTACCTTGGCTAGAATAGTTGATCAGTTGAAGCCATCGGATTCCCCTCTTGATGTTGTTCCATCAAGACTAATCAAACAAACATTTGATGTAGTTGGGCTTAGCATTTTTTCAATAATAAATAGCTCCCTTGTATCACGGACTGTTCCTGCATCTTTCAAGCATGCTGTAGTGCAAACGTTAATTGAAAAAACTAAATTGGATCCTACGGATTATGCAAATTACAGGCCTATTTCAAAACTACCTTTTCTATCAAAGGTGCTGGAGAAAGCTGTACTTATTCAACTGCAGTCTTTTTTAATAAGAAATCTTTATTTGACGTTTTCCAATCAGGGTTTAGGGAGCATAATTTTACAGAGTCTGTATTTTTTAAGTTCTCAATGATGTTCTGTTAGCAATGGTGATACGGCACTTTTGGTGTTAATGGTGCCGCTTTTGACGCCATAGTCCATGAAACTCTTATTGCTCGACTTGAACAGGTGGTAGGGATTCATGGTACTGTTTTAAACTGGTTTAAGTCCTATTTAACCAATAGGAGCTTTTCATATACCCTGGGTAAATTTTCATCATCATCGGCCTCTCTTATATGTGGGATCCCACAAGGATCCATTTTGGGACCCACTTTGTTTTCATTGTACATGCTGCCAATTGGATCTATTTTTAGTAAACATGGTATATCATTTCATGCTACGCTGATGATATGCAGATTTATGTACCTGTAAAGAAGGAAGGCAACTTTTTAGAACCTCCCCTTGCATACTTAAAGAACTTGAAAACATGGTTGGCTGATAATTTTCTGCACTTAAATGAAAGTAAAAATTAAACTATTGCTTTTGCAACCTCCAATGCATCTGCGTCTACTAATATTGATTTAGGCCCTTTGTCTATCTGTGGTAAATCCATGGTAAAAATTTTTTAGGTGTAACTTTTGATGACGCCATGAAATTCGACAAGCAGATCAATGGCGTTGTTCGATCTGGCTTTTTTAAACTAAGAACACTGGCAAAGATAAAACTGTTTTTTATCCTTTTGTGATTTTGAAAGAGTGATGCATGCTTTTGTGTCTTCTACTACTGTAATTCCCAGTATGGATTAGTCAATCCACCCTGTCACGACTACAGATTGTCCAAAATGCGGCTGCAAGGTTGTGAACAGGTTCTCAGAAATGGGACCATAATCACTCCTATTTTTTCATCTTTACACTGTTTGCCGGCCCATTATAAAATTGATTTTAAAATCTTGCTGTTTGTTTTTAAATATTTAAACAGCCTTACTCCATCTTATATTTCAGATTTGTTGCAACCATACACTCCACCAATATCTCTTAGGTCTTCTGACCAGAAACTTTTGATTGTTCCTAGGTCGAGGACTGTTCTTTTGCAGTATAGGCCCCAAGGCTTTTACGCATAGGAACTGCCTCCACATTGGTGTCATTTAAGTCCCTTTCAAAAACTCATTTTTTCTCCCAGGCTTTTTTGCAAAATGCTATTCAGTGAAATGTTGTTATTTGTGAATTTTTTTTTACATTTAATTTTATTTATTTTTAGCGTATATGTTGTTTACTTATGTTTTTAGAATCTGTACAGCACATTGGTCAACTTGTTGTTTTTAACTGTGCATTAGAAATAAATTGCCTTGCCTTGCTCACTGACTCTGCCCTTCTACAATATACAGCTTCAATGTGCAATTCCAAATCCTGAATTTAAAGGTTTCTTGAGATGTTTAAAATAGCTATACTGTTCAAACAAAGCAGAGCTTTGTAATACTCTACCTTTAAGACGATATCTAGTTGTGTAAGACACATTTGAGCTTATTCTTCCACAGCTGTGTGAAGACTCACGCTGTGTTGAGAGCTCAGAGCTTTCGGCGTGCGAATGCTGAATCGGGTAGTTACACAACTCTATATCTCAAAAGTATGCTGAGTCTACTTTTATTGAAGAGGACACATTTCAAGCATTAAGAGTTCTGCAAGTGTGCTTAAAACCTTTCTGGCTCACTGGGAGGAATTTTCTCCCTCTGGATTTGATTTAATTCAAAGGCTTGCAAGGTCGACTGACCCACTAACTTTGAAGCTCTCTGAATAAAGAAGTTCTTAGATAAAAGTGTCAGCTCAGGAAAGTCCATAATATAAGGAAGACACAGTTCATTCTGGAGATGAACACAAGGCATAAGAATAAGCGTCTAGCCAATGTTGTTATTGAACTAAAAGTATAAAAAATGTGTTTGTTATATAAAGTTGACATTAAATAAAAATATTAGGTATAAGAAGAAAATAAATTTAGCCTTGTCAGCTAAATTAAATTAAATAAGTTTGAGCGGAGGCACTACACTTACAAAAACTATAACTGAAAACAAAGAAACAGGAAAATAAAAATATTACAAATGTGAAAAGCACATTACACTTTACAAAATTTTAATAAAAACTGAAAATATACAAATAAAAGCGAAATGAAAAACGCTATAAAATAAAATAAATAAATTTAAATAACACTGACTGCAGCAATGTAGTGTGCAGTAAGGAATGAATCGATCAATGAACACATTAATAAATAAATGAATAAATGAATGATACCAAAAATATATAATAACATAGCACCCAAAATAAAATCAAATCAAAACTAAGATGTATAAATAAATGAATAAATAATGAATGATATATCACATTGCATTTCAATCCACACTCTGGCCAAAACTATGTGGACATCCCAAATAAAATAACATGAAATAAAATAACATAATTTATTATATAATTATAATTATATAATTTATTTTATATCACCTTATATTCCCATGACCACAACAATGTGGATATCCAAAATAAAATAATAAAATAAATACGCAAAGTACATACACAAAAAGGCTGCATTATTATTTGCTTCCTATTTAACCCCTCTTGTTAATGTTAGGCATAAGCATATCCTGGAGTTCCCTGCAAGAGTGCAGTGGTAATGTGAGTTTGTATTATCCACAGTAGTGGATACAGGAGTGTGCAACACAACACAATCTCTATCAGTAACACAGAGCAGACCTGATCTGGGGAATCTGATTAGATGCAGGTAAAGCCAGCAGGCTGCACATCAGATAACACAGCAGTGTCTCGCCTTCCTGCACCGCCATCCCTACCAGCACTGCCTTCAAGCTAGAGAGATCAGTGATTAAATGGTTATTTGTGTTGCACTCTGTTAACTTGTGTGTGTGTGTGTGTGTGTGTGCACAGTGGAAACAAGACCATCAGTTTGTTTTTCCTGAAATTGTCTGCTGTGGCTGAGATGCACACTCTCCTCAGGTTTGTGATGTGTGATCTAGTATACATACTGTGTTCATAAATCAATCCTTCTCGGCACAAACAAACAGGATAGATAGAGATTTTGGTATCGTTCACCTTAATTTCTTTTTTTTTTTTTTCAGCAATCCATCCAAGTTGCTGGCTTCTTCAATGTTGAAAGGTCTCTCAAAATCGCTTTCCAATACACACATTATTTGGCTGAATGTGTACAGAATGTGCCAGTCCTCCCTTCTGTCCGCCAGAGACCTGACAGTGATGAGAAGCATTTAATAATGGAGAACTGAAGAGGGTCTATATTAGGTTTCATTACTTTTCATCATTTGACAAATGTTAAATCTCAGTCATTGTGAATGTCACCTAAGGCTAAGCAAACTAATATGTATCTATTATATATATCTATTAAATATATCCATCAAAGTTTTTAATGTATTAAAGGGGTCATATGATGCAATTTAAAATGTTCCTTTCTCTTTGGAGTGTTACATGCTTTTGGTGCATAAAGAAGATCTGTAAAGTCGCAAATCCAAAGAGATATTCTTTATAAGACTCGTCCACACACCCCTAAAATGCCTTGTTCTAACATGCCCCCACGTCTACATCACGATGTGGGAAGATTTGCAGAACACCACCCAAATGTTCACGCAAAGAAAGGAGACGTTACTTTTATTCTTGCTGCATTATTGTTGTTGCTGCCATGTTGTGTAGAGGCTGTGTTTCGCTGCGAAAACAAAACTACTTTGTTTGGCCTTCAAAAAGAAGAAAATATCTACTTCATCATGCCTACAACAACCTTTATTTATAAAGCACATTTAACACAATAAAAATTGACCCAAAGTGCTGTACATAGTACATAACAGTAAAAAGAATGTGTTTTCTGAGTAGTTTTAAAATGAAGGAGCAGACCTTACATGATGCAGGAGAGCATTCCAGAGCTTGGGCCCAGCCACAGAAAAAACCCATCACCCTTTCATTTGTGGCGACTTCGTGACACATTTAAAAGTAAATGATTTGACGATCTAAGTGCCCTAAGCAGGACAATTTGGCACAATACGATCACAAAAACGCCTTATAAACAAACATAAGGATCTTAAAATCAACTCGAACCTTAATGGGAAGCCGAAACAGGAAAAATATGATCCCTCTTTCTAGACCCAGTCACAAGTCATTCAGTATCTGTTTCGTTCAGAAAATCATTATTAGAAATGAAGAGAAATGTTCCGAAAACGAATTTGCAGTATTTGAGTGAAAAGCTTGAGAGAGACATGAAGGCTGAGGGCAAATAGAAGAGGGGAGAAAGCACTCAAACGTAATAGGATAATGGTCAGACACACATGCATCAATAACCTCCAGTTTTGAAATCAAAAAACCAAATCTAGTGTGTGACCCAGATTATGAGTTGAACCACAAACAGATTGTACAACGTTCAAAGACTCTAAAATAGTAACAAATTCTTTGACCAACGTTTTAGAAGGGCAGCTGAGATGAATGTTAAAATCCACAAGAATCAATAGTCTATCAGCCCGAGTCACCAGATCAGAGAGAAAATCAAAAAATTGTTGAATAAAATCCGAAACGAAAAACAGACTCCACTTTGAACAACAAACAGTAGAACTCCAGCACACACACCAGTGTGCAAATGCTCATTACAATATGAATAATCTTTTTAAAAACAAATAAATATTATAAGATAGATATTTTATATAAAATAATATTAAGATTTTTAATCTTAATTATATTATACATAGCCCTAAATGAATGTAAAATATATTTTTATATTATTTAAATAAGCAAATAATATATTTATAATATACAGGTTATTAAAGATGAATGATTTGTACAAATAGTACATCCAAAGACTTTTCTTACACAGGCTTGACTTCCTCTCGAGATAAAACAAAATTTGTATCCAGACTCAGCTGGAAAGGACCACCATAAGATCTCAAGGAATGAATCTACCTTGAGTCTGCAGGACAGGTGATGAGTGACAGGACTTCTAATGGCCCAAGTGCTGCTTTTTCCTCACCCATCCACACAATTCAGCTGCACCATTCTAATTAATATCCACGTCTAACAGTCACAACTCAGACAGGGGAGGAGAACGGCAGGGGAAAATATAGCGATTATTACAGACCAATCAGTTTCAGGGATTGAAAAATTCAGCCCCTGCCAGAAAAAAATGGGGTGAGGGGCCGGGGACAGTCTCCCACAATCATGTGTTCATTATGGGAGATGTTCCAGCGCCTATGAGCTCCATTAATATTTTAGCTATTCCACCACATAAGAGCATAGGCAAGAGAAAAAGAGATTTATCCGCTGTCATAAACTGATCTGAAGCGCAACCCCTCACTCTGCAAAACAATATAACTTTCTGATTAATTAAACTCCTGTGGATTACTAGTATGGCGAGCCTATGCTGCCTACTGAAGTGTGGAGTTTAATGTCCTCCACAGCTTTGCAGATAATTGCGTTTGCAGGCAATAAGTCTTTGTTAATATGATGGGGAACATGGAACAAAACACCGGGAGAATAAGATACAGGTCCATTATTGCACAAAGCCGACGAGTGGCGAGTTGTAGGTGGTGAGCAGCAGTTCATGAACGACGGCAGACCCGAGGGCTTTCCTTCCTGAATTCGCCACGCTGATTGAATGTCTAAAACCGGCACCTCAATACCACACGAAAACTAAAGCTCCTCCTGAGACCCCATCATGCCGTATGAATTTCAAACAGGCATAACTACGCCTCCTGCTTTAATTACGAAAAGATTTTGAGGCCTTTTAGCGTTTGACGGCAGTAAATGAAGCATTTTTATGCTCTGCGCAATCAAGCCTGCTGTCGTTTTTCTCCTATATTTTTCATCATCTTCTTCTAATGAGGCATCGGGGGAGGACCGTCTCATGTTTCTGTCTGTTCGCCTCATTTGTTGACCGCACTCAAGCTGACCGGAGGTTACACTCAGATGCTCCATTGTGGTGCAAAGAAGTCCGTGTTGTGACAAGCAATAGGGGCAACAGGAGACCACAGAGACCGCTGATGGACAGCTCGGCCTCCAGGGGAACTCCCTCATCTGTAATGAACCTGCAATGGCACAATGACAGTTGCCAGATTAAATCACTGCGTATCATGGGAGGAAAAGGGCAGCTTAAACCAGGGGTGGGGAACGTCATTCCTGGAGAGCCTGTGTCCCTGCAGAGTTTAGCTCCAACCCTAATCAAACACACCTGAACAAGCTAATCAAGGTCTTCAGGATACAGGTATTTTTATCAGGGTTGGAGCTAAACTCTGCAGGACAGTGGCCCTCCAGGATCAATGTTCCCCGTCCCTGAGTATTATCCTGAAATATGTTCAAGCACTTTTTTTATCTGGGGATGTTATAGAAACCTATGTTAATTCTTGATTAAAGATTTGAACATTTCTATTTCCTAAGTTAAATTAAATGGACGTAAACAGATTTTCTGCGGATGTTTCTTCAATGCCGCCTCTACTAAATAACTTCAGATTACATGATTATTATAATAATTATATATTTTTTGGTTTGCATGCTATTATTAAACATTCCAGAACAAATAATGCACCTCAAACCCTTCTTTGTTCTTTAGGTATAGATGGTTCCATGAAGAACCTATCCATGGAACATCCATGGAACTTTTCCATTTAAAAAAAAATTACATTTATATGCATTTAGCAGACGCTTTTACTCAAAGCGACTTACAATGCATTCATGGTAACATTTTTAACCTAACATGTGTTCCCTGGGAATCGAACCCACAACCTTTTGCGCTTCTAATGCAATGCTCTACCACTGAGCCACAGGAACAAAAACTATTTTTATAGTCAAGCCAAAAAGTAAGCCTACAGTATCTGGATAACTGCATGTGTAAGTTCATATAGGCTTACACTGAAAGAATATTTTTAAATTAGATTTTAAATTATGCCAGCTTGACGTTTAAATTCAGTGAAGACATTTACTCAAATAATTGTTTAAAAAAAAAACTCAAGTTCTCAATGCATTTT
The DNA here is from genome assembly GCF_003368295.1 of Carassius auratus. Taxonomy (NCBI): domain Eukaryota; kingdom Metazoa; phylum Chordata; class Actinopteri; order Cypriniformes; family Cyprinidae; genus Carassius; species Carassius auratus. Next base: position 5,581,973 of record NC_039258.1, on the reverse strand, counting down.
TTATTGAAACCAGCAATATGAGATGGCACAAAGTGAATCACAAATGGCTCAGTTTTAGAATCTAGTGAGCTAAATAAAGGCACCTGTCTTTTTAGGTGAAGTACTCAGTTTGAATATTTTAGCATTCATTTAAGCTTTTGAATTAAATTAGCCTATATTTATAACCAACAGTTTTGTCAACTTTGCGTTAAGCTGGCTCTCTCAACCAGTCCAGCTGACAAGAGCCCAAAACGACTCTAAAACCAGCAAACCAGACGTAGAGCCTGACGTAGAACCCTCTTGTGAAGCTCTTCTGAGAATCCATTCAACAATGAATGCTGCTAAGCACATAGCAATCAATCCTGAAGAAAAGCTTGTCACTGGATTATAAACAAGAAGGCAACAGTTCAGAGGACATGACATCTATTTGTTTGGTAATGAAAGATGATTTTTCTTTCTAAATCACGTGGGGAACAAAATCATTTTATCATCTTTGTATGTAGCTCCTGATGCGTGAATGTATTATAAAGGTAAATCATCTCCATTTGTCAAACGCTCTTCGGTGCAGCAGCGGCAATAAATTTGCTATGTTGATGTGGGGTGAAGTGTTGAAATGAATAGCTCAGAAAAGCATATCAATTCACAGTTTAAATAAAACTGTAAAGGAATACAGACGCTTTAAACGATGCAGAAAGATGTGCATGTACATTTAGCATGATCAAGTTTTAGCTGGCCTGCAGATAGTTTATCATCTCTGTGATATTTAAAGTCAACACGAATGGAGAGAAAGGGTTAAAAACAATCGAAACAACATGCATGTGTATTAAGTAACGTGAATTAATAAGTAAATAGGGTCATTTCATGTTGGCATTTGAGTGTTGATAAATGTCAAACATGTAAAAGGGACCTTTTAGAAATGGATTTTATATATATATAAGTATGTGTAGGAAGCAAACTGAATGGATGTGGTGGAATGAAAAAGAGAAACAAGGACACATGCGTAGACATCTTTAAAAAAGAAAAAAGAAAGGGCACCAGAGGGAAGAAAAATAAAGAACAGAGATGAATGAAACTCTCTGGTACACTGACAGGTGAAAATAACAGAAGGCTGAGCTGAAACGAGAATAAAGAAAATCATTCGTCTTAAGGTATCACGGCTATTTGCCAAACATCCGGACTGTGGCGCTTTATAAATCAAGAGATTCAGAGCAATTTGTTTGTTTTTCTTAAGGTGAGCCAGATAACGGGATTTCATGGGACATGATATTATGAATCTGAAGCGTACAGAGATTTGGCGACATACATATTCAGATGAGGCTTTATTTACTTTATTAACTTTATTTAGGACAGCATTCAAAACCAGGTCTGCGTGTGCTTTTATAAGCTTAAAAAGAAGCCAGGGAAGATCTAACTGGCTGTTCCAAGGGATTTGACATTATTATGCAAAGCGCTGCGTGCTATTGACTTAAAAGAGCATGTCAAAACACAAACAAATCTTAATTATAATATTTTATTCGGAGAATGTGAAACTGAAGCCAAATGGTATCTTAAGAGACGTGGGGGTATTTAGTGACCCAGATTGAGCATGAAATACATGCAGACGGCAGGAGAATTCCAGAGTCCACCAAACAGCTTTTCTGATAATAATTATATGCCATTTGGTTTGTGATTTTCAGACATTAGGAGATCTTCACAAGTCATTCTCTCAACAGAGGGATTGCGCTGTGGCCTCACAAAATGATATTAAAGGAGAAAAAGACAACTGACCCCATTTCTCAACCGCGCTGCCCAACGACTCCACTCATGTGAGAGTAACAGTGATCATGCATATGGAGAACATGGAGGTGGAGAGCTGAAGATACTCACAGCCAGAGGCAGACAGCGTCAAGTGTCATGTATTGCTGTCCAGATTATTCCATAAAGCAGAAAGCTCCACAGATTTCCACACAACAGAGATGTCTGTAGTTCTAAAACCTGGAAGAGAATTAGCATATTCGAGCCATGCATTCCCTTGGGAAATTCCCATGCTGTTATGGATTTATGAGCAAATTAAATGGATAATGAAACAAAATATTAATAGGTCTTCAAAAGTTACACACAGTTAAACCTCTAATGTGAATTGTTGAAGCCATTGTCTTTTAAAAAGAGATAAGTTGCTGATACATATGCACAACTACAAGCATTACCTTTTAAAATTTGGGGTGTTTTTTTTTTTTGGACAAAATGTCATGTTTACCAAGTCTGCATTTATTTGATCAAAAATGCAGTAAATGCAATATTCATGTGATCTGATTACAATTTTTCTATTTTTAATCTATTTTACATTACTCCAGCCTTAAGTGACACGTGATTTTCAGAAAACATTCAAATATGATGATTTGGTGCATGGCTTATCAGCAACACTGAACATTTAGAACAGCATTTTATGCAACTGATGAACTGGACAACCTTTGTAATCCTTCTTTAGCAACATGCTAAAGTATACAGCTATTTACCAAATAAACAAACAGGCACAACATACAGTACAGATTTGAGTCGAAATTATTTATTTCACAAGAATAGGACGGATATGGAAGCCCATTCCTACCTCAGAACAGAGTGTACATTAAGAAATGAACTCATTCTGAAATATATAAAGAAATAGTTTTGACCAAAAAATCTTATAAAGCCAAATATAAATATAAAGCCAAAATTATGAATAATAAAGCCCAACTGTAGGATATTAAGATCATATTAAGTCAGAATTATGAGAAACAAATTACAATTGTTAGATACATCAAAAGCTATCTATATAAATATATTAAATCTGCCAGAGTCGCCAGTCAATTATACAGTTTAGTAGTCATCATCATACAAAATCTTTTGTTCAAAAATATGCTGCAGTTGACCAAGAGAATATTTTAGACAGTCATCGTATAAGCTAAGTTTCGGTACACCCTGCATCTGTTTTGCCTGCCTCAAGCTGAATAAACAAACCAGGATAAAATGGTCTTAAGTGGCCCAAAAATAAAACAGAGGGACAAAACATCTCACAGCAAATCCGATGCCAGGCATCTTAACAATGCTGATTCTGTCAGGAGTTCAGCAGAAGACGCTGCCAACCGCTCCACGGGGAATTTTAAAAGCGATTCCTACACACATCAGATGACTGTCTAGCAGTGCCAAAGTGTCTCTTTCATGCTGTTCCACATACTCTTTTACAGCCATATGTTTCTTTTTCCCCCAACATTTTAGACATAAACATATGCTGTTCTTTTTATTATTTAAATTAATGCACATATGGGAAGGGTGGGCATGAAATATAACAATGATAAATTACAGAACTGCAGATATTTGGATCACTGGCTTAGCTCTCCACATATTCAATAAGACTATCAGCAAGTGGCTTGGTGAGAAGGAGAACACTGTTGGTGCGATTGTTCGGAAATGGAAGAAATACAAAACAACCATCAGTAGACCTCTGTCTGGAGCTCTGTGCAAGATCTTGCGAAAGGTGAGGGATCAGCCCCGAACTACACGGGTGGAGCTTGTTAAAGATCTTAAAGCAGTTAAGTCACCACAGTCACCAACCAAACCATTGGTAGCACACTACGTTGCAATGGATTGAAATCCTGCAGCACTCGCAAGGTTCCCCTGCTCAAGAAGGAACATGTGCAGGTTTAAGGTTTGCTAAAAAACATCAAAATGATTCAGAGAAGTCTTGGGAGAAAGTGCTGTGGTCAGATGAGTCCAAAAATGAGCTCTTTGCCAACTTACCGTGTTTGAAGGGAGAAAAAACCATCCTTACAGTCAAACACAGAGGTGGACACATTATGCTTTGGTGATGTTTTTCTGCTACAGAGCCCCAAATACCAGGACAGTCAAGCACAAGAACAGTTTCTTCACCCAGGAAATCTACATTATAAACTGTTATATGTTCCCCACACTATGCAATAAAAATGTGCAATAACATTATATAACACATACTATTACCACTTCCATCCTAGTATATCCCTGCATCTCATTCTATTCATCTATAGCACAACTGTACATAACATTTCTTTATTTTTACTTTTTTGTCTTTTTTAATTCTCATCTTATTTTTATTTTCTGTGTGTTGTTGTCTCTGGAAGCTTATGTCACTAAAACAAATTCCTTGTATGCGCAAGCATACTTGGCAATAAAGCTCTTTCTGATTCTTATTCTGAAACATACCGCCAAGACAACAATGGAGTGGCTCAACTAGAAGCACATGAAGGTCACTGAGTGGCCCAGCCAGTCTTCAGACATCAATCCTTCAGAAAATCTGTGGAGGTCCCTGAAACTTCGAGTTACTAAACAACAGCCGAAAATCCTTAAAGATTTCGAGAGAATCTGTAAAGAGGAGTGGATCAAAATCCCTCGTGAGATGTGAGCAAACCTGGTGACAACTACAAAAAACATCTTACCTCTGTGCTTGGCAAGAAGGTTTCTGCACCAAGTCATGTTTTGCTTGGGGATCAAATACTTATTTCACTCACTCTTCAACAACTAATATAACTTTTATGATTAGATTTAGAAGTTAATAGTAAATCCGCAATTTACATGTTTACATACTTTTTTTTGAGTGTTGATTATTAGGCTATATCAAAAAATAAAAAGCAATTCAATTTAATAGTTTAGACTCATGATTGTGTATGTAGCCAGGTTTTATAATGATAAACCCTATTTAGCTGTCTAACCCAGTCACGAAAGGGTTAACTTTCATTTTGTATCTTTGATGGACTTGTGAGTGAGCCAATGGGTGAATTTTATGAGGTACTGAACTGACCAATCAGCTGCCAGCTAGGCTCCGTTACAGTTACGCCTCTAGTTTTGTGTCACTGCACGTTCTTTTGGCGCTTGCATTTGAGCATAGAAGGCTGCGTTATCTGCTTGGTAAGATGAACGAAACAATATAAAGTTAATTAAACGAGTTCTGTAATCATTATCGATTATACTAACTATACCTTATTGTAATATAGAGTGTAAACGAAAGCTGTGCCTGAATCCACTGTTATCACGGAGCTAAAAGCAGTGAATTCCATTAAAATGGTGAGTTGTTTATCTGTCTGAGATCGCTAATATTCATGCTAACAGGCCAGGCAAAGGTGCACATTGTGTAAAGCTAAAAGTGTAAGGTGTAAAGCCTGCAGTGTGCATATGTTAATAAGGTAATTAGCCACAATAGGCTAGCGAAATACTGGTTAATGTGTTTGAAACCATAAAGAAATGTTAACTTTTCATACTGTTGATAAATAGTTAGTTTGTTAAATAATGATGTTAAAAATTGTAGATTTAATTGTGGTCACTGAAGCTTAAAGAGGTAATAATTTTTAGTGCATTCTTTCCACTGTTACCGGTGCAGAGGGGGATAAATAAGCACACTAACGCCTTAATGCCTCTAATTTAAAGTGATACAATTTGATTAATGTTTACATGCAATTTATGCAGTTTTATTCTTCATACTGTTAATGTTACTACCGTAAGGTTTCATAAAACTTGATTTTGAAATGTGTCTTTATGGAGGATGTAATTTATGTAAATTTAATTTTGATACTAGAGAGAAATTTATATGGTTTTGATACCTGAGAAGAAACATAAGAGCTGTTGTACAACGAGAGAAAGATTTTTATACTGCATTATAGGTGTACTGAAATATTATTTCATTTTATTTTGTAGAAGCCTGTAGCAGTCCATTTATTCACTGAATGGTAATTGAAAGAAATGATTTGGCCTTATTTATAGGTCAGGTTTTGGTAAAGAGTTGGAAACATCGTGCAGAGATCCTTTCCACGGAGTGATACAGATCCACACGTTCCAGACGTTCTCCCAGAGATTCATAGATTCCCAGTCCGGGTGGCTGGGTGGCGAGCCAACCGTGTTTGTGACTCTGACTTTAGACGAACTGCCTGGATCATCCTCTTCATCTTCGTTGTGGTAGGACAAATACTAACTCAGAGTTAAAAAAAAAGGGCCCCAACGGTGAAACTGAACTTTTGTCAACCAAGGCAAAACGAACCGAGGACGAACTGAGCTCAACGATTCTGATACGAGAGGGTTTTGTTTTGTTTTTGTGCGCACTTTATTATTTTAGTTTGTTATTTTTCATAAATGTGTTTTTGCTTGTATGTATGTTTCACCCTGTGAATTTAATACAGGTTTGTCTAAACTGTCATTCTGGTGTGGTATTCCTTTTTAATTGATCTTCAATTCTCAGGCTCTTAACAATTTAGCGTCTTCTGATTCTGGTCCAAATCGTATTTATGATAACCTCTATGACTACTTTACACTATTAAATCTATGTACGTTATTACTACCTCGTAATAACGGTTACATTATTGGCGAGCCAGCCAGGAGCCAGAGACATTGAATATCAATATTGAAAGAATACGCAAAATGGATTTCATACAGAAGTCAGGTGTTAAAATTCCAAATTCAGTGATCGTTAGTGGGGTAACACAGGTAGCAGATCAGGATGAGCAAGTCGTTGACTTCCTTAGGGAGTACGGTTCCATCGAAGTAGCCATTCTCGTTGATGATTCTAAATCAGAATTTTACCAAAACCTGATCATTGAGTTTTCGAGCGGTTCAGCTTTAGTGAACTTAGAGCCACTTTTGCCATTCACACACACAGTGCAGGGTGATCCATGTGCTAAATATGTTGTAAAAGCATTAAGCAGTGTGTACACTACGCAGATTGGCAGTAATGCTACAAAAACGTATCTAGCTGAGTTAAAGGGCTTAGCCAAGCTAAGTGGAAAAGACTATGGGGAGGTGTTGAAAGAGATGATGTCTCAGATTGATGAAGATATTGAAGCTATGAAACCCGTAGGTATAGATGTCTCCCCTTCACATGTCGAGACCCCAGTTGTGACACTTCAACCCCCTACCCCTGAAGATCAACAGCCCCTAGTCTCACTCTTGAATGCCCCACGGGAAGGAAATCGCTTAAATGCCACTGATTCAGTCCTGTTCACTAATGGAGGGAAAGCTCCGTCCCTTTCAGTGAGTGACATAAACCCAGCAGAGATACAGAAGGTGGTGGTTGAGCATATTGTGAGGAGTGAAGGTGTTAGCCCACACTTGCAATCTCCTGTAAGGCTTCGTTCTTTTTCTGGAAAAGTTCCCAGACCCAGTAACGAAGCTGATTACGACACTTGGCGCTCACACATCGAACTGCTTTTAAATGATCCTAGCATGTCCCATCTTCAGATCTCAAGAAGAATACTCGAATGTCTACTTTCGCCTGCAGCAGATGTTGTCAAAGGGCTACGGCCTGGATCACCCCCCATCGCTTACCTGCAGCTCTTGGACTCAGCCTTTGGTACTGTTGAGGATGGGGAAGAACTTTTTGCACAGTTTATGAACACCCTTCAAGACCCGGGTGAGAAACCCTCCACTTATCTTCATCGATTGCAATTAGCATTGAACCTAGCTGTGAGAAGGGGTGGGGCTGCACCGGCCGATGTAGATAAACACCTACTCAAACAGTTCTGTAGAGGATGCTGGGACAATTCTCTACTTTCTTGCCTGCAACTTGAGCAGAAGAAAAGCAACCCCCCTTCATTTGCTGACCTCTTGCTGTTACTAAGAACAGAAGAAGACCGACAGTTAGCAAAAGCTAGTCGCATGAAAAAACACATTGGCACCACCAGGCAACGTGGCCAGCTTCAGCTCCAAAGTGCGTGGGCCTGTGCAGAGTCAAGAGAGAAGTCAGAGGTCAGTCTCAGTGTTATTGAGGATCTTGGGAGGCAAGTAGCCAGTTTACAAAGCCAATTAACCTATTTGATGGCACAGAAAAAGACAAAGGGGGCTGATAACAGGGGAGCAGCAGGGAAAAGTCCAGGCAGAGTACAAAAACTTGATCGTGTTGACACAGACATGCTAAAACAGACAAAGAAAAAGCAGACTAACAGACCCAGGCCTTGGTACTGCTTTAACTGTGGGGAGGATGGGCACATTGCCCCAGTTTGCACAGACAGGGCAAACTCTGCTTTAGTAGCTGAAAAGAAAAAAAAGTTAGAGGAGAAGCAGCAATTGTGGGACGCACAAAACAGTCTCAACTTACCTTTAAACGACTAGCAGTTCCTGTTGGGGGACAAACAGGGACTGAAGAGAGTCAACAACGTCCCTCAGACGTAAATGGTGAAGACAAGGCTGAAGTATGTGCTAATCTAAAACACTCAAGTAAGAACCACCCTTTTAAACTCCCTAAGGGGTTGGTTGGTACCAAGAGTACAGCTAAAGTCCACATAAAGGGTGAAGAAGTCAGCTGCCTACTAGATACGGGTTCCCAAGTAACAACAGTCCCCCGGTCATTTTATGAACAGCACTTTCCAGAGCAGGATATTAAGCCACTACATGATCTCTTGGAGGTGGAAGGAGCGAATGGACAGTCCGTACCCTACTTGGGTTACATAGAAATGACCGTAACTTTTCCAAAAGAGTTTATTGGAGCGTCAATGGATGTAAATACACTCGCTTTGGTTGTTCCTGACATTCGAGCCACTTCACAGTCTCTTGTGCTTATAGGCACCAATACACTGGACGTACTGTATGACATGTACTTCGAAGCCGGATTGACACGCCATCAACCAATCCCACATGGCTATAGAGCAGTTCTTAAATGTCTTGAGCTTAGACAAAAACAGACCAACAACAGTCAACCCAGTGTAGTAACATTGCAAGGTAGAAGTTCTAAAGTCATTCCAGCGGGTGAAACTGTAGTAGTTGAGGGAGTTGCTTTAGCTTATTGTTTGCAGAATGAGAAGTTTGTAGTCATTGAGCAGCCATCATTACCCTCCTTGCCGGGTGGCTTGTTAGTAACCGCTAGCTTAGTCGACATTCCCCAGCAGCGGCCCTATAAGCTACCAGTAGTCATCAGTAATGAGTCTGACCATGATATAGTCATTCCTGCTAAATGTGCGATTGCAGAGATAAGTGCTTACCAGAGCATCTTGTTACAGGAGCACAGTGTAGTAAAACAATCAGAACCCCTCCCAAAATCACCAGAGGCTCAGTCAAACAATAAGCACAACTTAAACTTCAATTTCAGTGAGTCCCCAATTCCATCTGAATGGAGAGAACGCATCACTCAGCAGCTCAACAACATGCCCGACGTGTTTGCACAACATGACTTGGATTTTGGCAGAACGGATAAGGTGGCACACAACATAAAACTCTCAGATGAAACTCCTTTTAAACAGCGTGCAAGACCAATACACCCACAAGACATCGAAGCTGTTCGCAAACATATTCAGGAGCTTCTTGATGCAGGAGTCATCAGAGAGTCTGAGTCACCGTTTTCGTCACCGATAGTAGTGGTCAGGAAAAAGAATGGCCAAGTCCGGTTGTGCATAGACTACAGGCGTCTGAATCTCCAGACCATAAAAGATGCATACTCTCTTCCAAAGCTGGAAGACACATTCTCAGCGCTCAGTGGTTCCCAGTGGTTCTCCGTCCTTGATTTAAAGTCTGGTTATTACCAAATCGAAGTTGAGGAAGCAGACAAACCCAAGACCGCATTCGTGTGTCCACTTGGGTTCTGGGAATTTAACCGAATGCCTCAGGGAGTGACTAATGCACCGAGCACATTCCAAAGACTAATGGAAAAGTGCATGGGGGACATGCATTTAAAGGATGTGCTAGTCTTTATTGACGACTTGATTGTGTTCTCAAAGACTCTAGAGGAGCATGAAGCAAGGCTGATGAAGGTGCTCACACGCCTCAGAGAGTTCGGGTTGAAATTATCACCTGAAAAGTGTGTCTTCTTCCAGACGTCAGTCCGTTATCTTGGGCATGTAGTTTCCAGGAATGGAGTCGAGACTGATCCAGAGAAGATTGCTGCTCTTAAGACTTGGCCAGTCCCAAAAAAACCTGCGAGAGCTGAGATCTTTTCTTGGGTTTGCTGGGTACTATCGGAGGTTTGTTAAGGGCTACTCCAACATCGTTAAGCCCCTCCACAATCTAACCTCTGGTTACCCACCTTCTCACAGGAAATTAAAGTCAGATGAGAAAGCAGGTCAGTACCGCAACCCCAAGGAGGTCTTTGGGAGTCGCTGGACACCCGCTTGCCAGCAGGCATTTGACCTGGTGATTGAGAGCCTTACCTCCGCCCCTGTGTTAGGTTTTGCTGATCCCCAGAAGCCCTATGTACTCCACACCGATGCAAGCACCACTGGCCTCGGTGCTGTTTTGTATCAGGAACAGGAGGGTCAGTGTCGAGTCATAGGCTATGCAAGCAGAGGGTTGTCAAGGAGTGAGAGCCGCTATCCAGCACACAAGTTGGAATTTTTAGCACTCAAGTGGTCAGTGACAGAAAAGTTCAGTGATTATCTCTACGGCAACCACTTCACCGTTGTTACTGACAGCAATCCGCTGACATACATACTGACCTCAGCAAAACTTGATGCGACAAGCTATAGGTGGCTGGCAGCACTGTCCACTTTCTCATTCAAACTTCTCTATCGTCCAGGAAAGCAAAATGGCGATGCAGATGGACTGTCCCGCAGGCCTCATGGGGAGCTGGCTGATGATCTTAAATCTCAAAAAGAGAGAGAGCGCATAAGACAGTTTACTCAGGGTCACCTCTCTGATCCAGAAAATATAGATGCAGTAGATCAAGCTGTTGTGCAAGCAATCTGTGAGAGACAGCTCATTTACAGTGTCAGTACAGACGGTGTTGCCTTAGTTGAAACTCTTGCCATTTCACCTACTGCTGTGCCTGACAGTTATGGGCAAGAAGATGACCTTGGTGGGTTGCCAGTTATCCCCCACTTAACTGAGACAGAGCTTGTGAGTAAACAAAGAGCTGATCAAAGTATAAAGCATGTCATTTCCCAGATCGAGCAGGGAGAAAAACCACCCCCAACCTTGCGACATGAACTCACTGAGCTTCCACTGTTGTTGAGGGAGTTAAATCGCCTTGAACTCCGTAATAACATCTTGTACCGGAGGCGCCAAGTGGGCTCTCAGACCTTTTATCAGCTTGTACTCCCAGCTGAACTTCGTGACACAGTGTTGACCAGCCTACACAATCACATGGGTCATATGGGGGTTGATCGCACACTGGATCTTGTAAGGACCAGATTCTTTTGGCCAAAAATGGCTTTGGATGTGGAGAGAAAAGTCAAAACATGTGGCAGGTGCGTAAGGAGGAAGGCGCTACCTGAGAGAGCTGCGCCTTTGGTCAACATTAACACCACCAGACCCCTTGAGCTCCTCTGTATGGACTTCCTCTCTCTTGAACCTGACAAAAGTGGGACCAAAGACATACTGGTGATTACAGATCACTTTACTAAGTTTGCGGTTGCCATACCAACACCTAACCAAAAGGCCCGCACAGTGGCAAAGTGTCTGTGGGAGAACTTTATGGTGAACTATGGAATGCCAGAAAAGTTACACAGTGATCAGGGACGTGATTTCGAGTCCCGCACGATAAAAGAACTCTGTCGAGTGGCCGGCATACATAAAGTAAGAACAACCCCATACCACCCTAGGGGCAACCCCGTTGAGCGATTTAATCGCACCCTACTAAACATGCTAGGTACTCTTGAAAGCCCAGAAAAATCTCGTTGGCGTGATTTTGTAAAACCCCTGGTCCACGCTTATAATTGCACCAGGAATGAGGTGACAGGATTCACACCATATGAACTGATGTTCGGACGTCAGCCTCGTCTGCCGGTTGATTTGGCGTTTGGATTGCCAGTGCAAGGGGGTCAGCAAACATCACACGCAGAGTATGTGCAAAACCTTAAGTCACGACTTGAAGACAGCTACAAGATAGCAATTGAAAATGCTGCAAAGATAGCACGCAAGAACAAAGTGAGGTATGACAGGCATGTGACTGCTTCGGACTTGGAAGCTGGAGACCGAGTATTGGTCAGAAACGTTCGCATTCGAGGAAAACATAAGATTTCAGACAAGTGGGAGTCAATTGTCCATGTGGTGGTGAGGAGAGCAGGTACCCTGCCCGTCTATACAGTCAAACCTGAAAATCAGGATGGTCCTTTGAGAACACTGCATAGGGACTTACTCCTTCCATGTGGTTACTTGTCTACAGAGGTCAACAAGGCGCCTGACCAGCAGCCCACAAGGCGCAGACCAGCAACCCGTGCAAATCCTACTGTGGATGAAAATAATTTCTCAGACGATGAAGATGAAATCATTCCTGCTTACTATTTCAGAGAACCCCAAAATGCTCAGTTTCCCACAGTCCATGACCGTCTAGTGCAGCCTGATCCACCTATGTCTACTGTGCAGGATAAACAGCATACTGAACCTCCAAGAAATTGTCCTGTTGAGAGTCCTGTAAATGCTCAAAATGTTGATTGCACTCCTGAGATTAACAAGCCACCTGATATGTCAAATGGTGCCTCAAACAGTCCTCTCACACTTAATGACCCTAACTGTCACCACTACGACACTGAGGACCTACTTACAGAAAGAGTCATGCTTGATGAACAAGTGGATGAAATCGTTATGACCGAAAGTAACTTACCTGCTAGTAAAAACCCTGTGGAGGAACAAAACTTACCTGATGATGACATCCAAATTGAGCAGCTTCCAGTGTTCTCTGACATGTTAGAGAGTGGAAAGGAGATGAACCGTAAAGAACCAGAAGAGGAAATAAAGGATACAACAGTCAGGAGATCAGAGAGAAACCGTCAGCCGTCAAAGAGACTTGACTATACCGAACTCGGAAACCCCTTTGTCACAGTGGTTAAATCATTCTTTCAGGGGTTAACCACAGCTGTGGCTGACATCTTAAGTGAGGGTGAGAACTCATATCCTTCTGTCCTGTACCCTGAGATACAAACAGTTCAACCATTGCCATGTACAGGGACGTACATGAGTTCAAAGGGGGAGAGTGTAGCCAGGTTTTATAATGATAAACCCTATTTAGCTGTCTAACCCAGTCACGAAAGGGTTAACTTTCATTTTGTATCTTTGATGGACTTGTGAGTGAGCCAATGGGTGAATTTTATGAGGTACTGAACTGACCAATCAGCTGCCAGCTAGGCTCCGTTACAGTTACGCCTCTAGTTTTGTGTCACTGCACGTTCTTTTGGCGCTTGCATTTGAGCATAGAAGGCTGCGTTATCTGCTTGGTAAGATGAACGAAACAATATAAAGTTAATTAAACGAGTTCTGTAATCATTATCGATTATACTAACTATACCTTATTGTAATATAGAGTGTAAACGAAAGCTGTGCCTGAATCCACTGTTATCACGGAGCTAAAAGCAGTGAATTCCATTAAAATGGTGAGTTGTTTATCTGTCTGAGATCGCTAATATTCATGCTAACAGGCCAGGCAAAGGTGCACATTGTGTAAAGCTAAAAGTGTAAGGTGTAAAGCCTGCAGTGTGCATATGTTAATAAGGTAATTAGCCACAATAGGCTAGCGAAATACTGGTTAATGTGTTTGAAACCATAAAGAAATGTTAACTTTTCATACTGTTGATAAATAGTTAGTTTGTTAAATAATGATGTTAAAAATTGTAGATTTAATTGTGGTCACTGAAGCTTAAAGAGGTAATAATTTTTAGTGCATTCTTTCCACTGTTACCGGTGCAGAGGGGGATAAATAAGCACACTAACGCCTTAATGCCTCTAATTTAAAGTGATACAATTTGATTAATGTTTACATGCAATTTATGCAGTTTTATTCTTCATACTGTTAATGTTACTACCGTAAGGTTTCATAAAACTTGATTTTGAAATGTGTCTTTATGGAGGATGTAATTTATGTAAATTTAATTTTGATACTAGAGAGAAATTTATATGGTTTTGATACCTGAGAAGAAACATAAGAGCTGTTGTACAACGAGAGAAAGATTTTTATACTGCATTATAGGTGTACTGAAATATTATTTCATTTTATTTTGTAGAAGCCTGTAGCAGTCCATTTATTCACTGAATGGTAATTGAAAGAAATGATTTGGCCTTATTTATAGGTCAGGTTTTGGTAAAGAGTTGGAAACATCGTGCAGAGATCCTTTCCACGGAGTGATACAGATCCACACGTTCCAGACGTTCTCCCAGAGATTCATAGATTCCCAGTCCGGGTGGCTGGGTGGCGAGCCAACCGTGTTTGTGACTCTGACTTTAGACGAACTGCCTGGATCATCCTCTTCATCTTCGTTGTGGTAGGACAAATACTAACTCAGAGTTAAAAAAAAAGGGCCCCAACGGTGAAACTGAACTTTTGTCAACCAAGGCAAAACGAACCGAGGACGAACTGAGCTCAACGATTCTGATACGAGAGGGTTTTGTTTTGTTTTTGTGCGCACTTTATTATTTTAGTTTGTTATTTTTCATAAATGTGTTTTTGCTTGTATGTATGTTTCACCCTGTGAATTTAATACAGGTTTGTCTAAACTGTCATTCTGGTGTGGTATTCCTTTTTAATTGATCTTCAATTCTCAGGCTCTTAACAATTTAGCGTCTTCTGATTCTGGTCCAAATCGTATTTATGATAACCTCTATGACTACTTTACACTATTAAATCTATGTACGTTATTACTACCTCGTAATAACGGTTACATGTACCATAAAATCCCTAAGAAACATTCAGATTTTACATCTCAAACATAGTGTTTGACCATACAAAACTCATTGCTGGGTTGATGCTTAGATGAGTTGAGTGCTTTCGTCACAGTGCTATGCAGTTGCTAGGTGGTATTCTGGTTCTGCAAATGGCTTGGGTTCTACAATGTACATCTTTGGGATTTTTTGCACAATTTATCATAAATCCAATTGAAAAAGTAATGGCACACCTCTCTTCAACAAGTATTGACGATCAAAATCGCAGCGGTGTGAGCCAGACTGGAAGGGAAATCACTTAAAAAGTGCGAATTACGAAACCAATGAGGAACAATACATTTCAAGGTTGCTGGCAGGCGCAGCTTTCTTTGTCTTTGTTCGATGTTGTACCTTCTGTCGAATAACTTTCCAAGTGAGCTGTCAACAGACCCAGAGGTGAAAACAACAGAAGCGTGTCATTGCATACAATCATTTTCCAAGGTGAACTTGCCATTTATCAGATAATGGTTTCAGGGGGTGAACTTGTGTAATTTGAACATTAAATATTTCATTTAATTCTGTTTTATTAATCATAACTCCTGTTTAGCTGCAAGCATCTTTGCTGTAAACTGAACTGGCACTCCTGAATTGGAATTTACTGTCAGAATTTAACCACATTACACACATCAAACCAAACACATCTCATTTATTTATCATACTCAAAGAGCCATTGCTCTGAGACAATCACACAAAAACACATTATCATTTATTAAGAGGTTGTCAGAAAAAAAATATGTCATGGAATTATTGCCGAGTTACATATTACACAAAAAGTCACATTCACCATAAGCACCTAAGGCTGAAAACAGTGCAATCAGTCTCCATTGCATGTGGATCCATAATGTAACAATGCAAAATAAAATTGCATTCACTCATGTCTCACATTTACTGCATGTAAAAGGCAAAAAGGCATACTTGTGCATTTCTGTGATATAATATTATCACAAATCAAGGCGTTGTGACACATTAAGAGAAATGCAAAACAAATGGCTCTCAATCACCCATTAAAGGTCTGGTTCTCGGAGTAATAGTATACTTTGAATTTTTTTGCCCTTTGAAAATCAATGACAATGCAGATGGTCACAGCCATTTCCAATCTGCTGCTTGGCTCAAATGCAAAATATAAGTTGTAAATTTGCCATTGAAACCACTTCAGAGTAATGGTGTGAAATTTTCAGTACAAAATGTTTTATTATTTAGTGCAGCCTGATCTGATGGCACTTCATCTCAGCCTAGATTCCTTCTCAGGAATCACAAAATACATCTCACAAAGCCCTAAATCTTCAACAAAAGCAGACCAAATGAAGTTGTGTACGTCATGTTTTCCCAATGAGACCCTCAGCTGCAGCCCACCCACTAAATACAACATCTATGACAGCGACACCATCGTAGGAAGCTCCCGCCAGTGTGAGGGGCAGATTGTGGTTGCTGATGTGTTGCCTCATCTTCTCTGAAAATAAGAAAATGGCACACACAACTGTCTCTCATTTACATGACTCAGAGAAAGGATAGTGGAAAGAGTATGTGTGATTAATAACTCACCAAGTCGTTTCCAGTGTCCTAAATGATACTGCGGGATGCAGTTCTGAAAAGAGAATGGCAGAGATAAAATAATTTAATAACAGGAACGACAGAGCAGAGAAAAACACAGAAGAAATGACATTCATTAATCAAAAAAAAAAAAAAGAAACTCTTTCATATATGAGATTCCAGATAAAGTAGAAGCCTGAATATCTCTTCTCTTTGTGAGAGTATATAAGGGTAATTAAACTGTTCAAAAGACAATGAGACAATGTAGCATGAAAAAATGTAAGAGTATGTGTGTGTGGGCACAGTAAGGTGGAAATTTTCTTCTTGCTCTATGACCATATAATTAAGAAGAAGTCAGTCAGAAATGAAGTAGAGCAGCTAGTTGCTCCTCTCGCCCCCCCAGTGCCAGTCTGTCATCTCCGGCCTGAAATCAGTGACCCTCCCGGAGCCCCCACTGAACTCCCAGAACCACAGAGAGGGAGGGCAGGGGGACTGTTTAAAGAAATGGACTATCTGCCTTGATTTATGTCAGAACAGAACCCCAGAGAGACGACTGAGGGCATGTGATGGCTGTTAGCTCCATAAAGCTGATGCTATGCATGGCTGACTCAAGCCAGAGCTTGGAGAGTAAAGATTTTTTGGACGTTCTTCAGGTGAATGTGAACTAATGGGGCCATATTCTAGACTTTTGTAGCAATTTAATTTTTCTTCACAGATCCACCAAACGGTTTAATTTAGTTTTACACAAATGTTTTACACCCTTTCTCTGACCCGGAGAATTACACTGGATATTTTTGCTATTTTAGTATCTTTAGGAATTGCATGTATAAATGCTTTGTTATGATTGACTCAACACTTTTTAATGAACAGACTCTTACTTCAAAAGAGCAAGAAAAGTGTTCCATAATATGTGTTCCTTAAAAAAAATTGTTATATATATATATATATATATATATATATATATATATATATATATATATATATATATATATATAGTATTTAAAAAATATTATTGTTAGTATGTTAGTAGTAGTAGTAGTAACTGAACCTTGTCAACTTTATTTCACGTTTGCAATTTCATAACAGCTATAACCAACTGAAGGCCATGTTTACAGACATATTCACATATATACATAAAACAAACAAAAACACATATTATTGTTAGTATTATTATTATTATATTTTAGTATTATTTAGTTTTTTTAATTATCCTTAATGAAAATATAAATTGTCTTACAAATCTATAATTTTTAGTTTTATTAATATATAATTTCACTTATGTATCCATAAAAATAACAGTTTTTATGTTTGTTTGAATATTTACATATAACATTTATAGAAAAAATATAAATAAAAAATACACCTCCAATTCCAGAGAAGTTTGCAGTCAAAAATGTGTTCATATTTACAAAATACATTTATGTTGGTCGGTGAAAACTTTGGATTTCAACTGGAAACTGCAGCGATTCATCTGAATAAGAAGTTTTTTGAGTTTTGCTGAAATGTATAGAGGCATGTATTTCCAATGAGCATATGTTGTTTTATTTATATTTGCATATTTTATAATAGTAATAAGCTACTCACGGCCATGTTTACAGAGAATGTGGGGTTTAAGGCACACCGCTTTGCATGTTGTAAAATCGCTGTACTGCGCAGCCTCAATGGCTTTTTGCGTTATTTAAACACACAGTCTCACCTTGTGTAAAGCGGCGCAGCTCCATACAGGTTGAGAGTTTACGCCCAGGTGAGAGGTCACAGCCTGGGTGGCTCGATCCAACAGTGTCTGCTTCGTCACTGAATCAGGATGACCAAACATCTGCACAAACCACGCGCCCCCCATCATCACCTTCATTCAAACACACACACACACACACACACACACACACACACACACACACACACAAACTGCTAGTAATTACCCTAGAAAATAACACCATTCACAGAAATGGCTACTGTGATGATAACAGCTGGATCATCCTCATAACATCCACTCACAGGAGGACTGAATCCCCAGCTGGAGGGAGTAGCATTATGTTATTCAGGTTGCTAACACTGCTCAAAGCATATTTCAGCTCTTCTAATGGCACTCTGAATCTAGAAGTTTTTAGCCTGTCCACTATAGAGGTGTTTTCAAGCAGAGGAAAAACAACATGCTCTAAGCAAAGGACAACTAACTATTAAATTAATAATGATTTAAGTGAGGGAGAAATTAATAATGCATTGGCAATTTTTGTTGTTGTGAGCACCATAGGCGAGTACCGAAGGCTATTTTTATTACTGCATGTAATATGTTCCTGATAGGGGAAGGGAGAAGAATTCATGTAAGAGACTCACAAATCACTGATGGGGCTATTGGTTTAGAGACGCACTTCTCCAGAGACCTTCCAGAGCATCAGGTTCATTTTCTAAACCGGCAAATATTCAACAATGTTTTTTCAATTTAGTTTCTTTATGTTTTGCCAGATTTCCTATTTTTAGCCTTGTCCCCACCTAAATGCTCTACCTTTTTATTTTATAATAAAAATAATAAAATATTTTATAATACACATTTAACAATAATATCCTATGAAAATACATTTTATATTTGTAGATAATGTAAAATAAACTGTACACTACTGTTCAAAGGTCTCATGCTCACCAAGGTTGTATTCATTTGCTCAAAATTGCTAAATAAAAAAATGAATTAATAAAAATAAAAAGTGAAATAAGACTGCAATTTAAAATAGCGGTTTTCTATTTTAATGCATTTTAAAATGTGATGTGATGACAAGGCTGAAATTTCAGCATCATTACTCCAGTCTTCAGAAATCATTCAATATGCGGATTTGATGCTCAAAAAACATTTATTATTATCATTACTGTTGAAAACAGATGTGCTGCATTACTTTTAGCTTTTGACTGTTTTGTAACAATGTAAATGTATTTACGGTCACTTTTGGCAAATTTAAGGTGTCTGCAGAATAAAACTATTCTATTCTATATATATATATATATATATATATATATATATATATATATATATATATATATATATATATATATATATATATATAAAAATCTACTGAACGTAGAAGGTAGAAAAACCTTTCTGTATATGAGAGGTCAGTCTCACCGTCAGTCTAGTTGTCAATCCTCCACTCCGACTGTGCTGTGGAAAGGGAACAGAGTCGTACACCACTCCCAACACACCAGGATCTTCAGAGGAAGGCACCAAATGTCCAAAGCCCTGAAATAAATTACTCAATATTAAAAGTGAGTAAACATACATAAAGTACTGATGTATGTACAGTCAGGAAAGATCTTCCAGGCAATGAGAATATGAACTGAAAAAAAACAACAACAAGACTTGAGTGTTTAATGGTTAAGGGGTCTACATTATTTTTTTTCTCATGTATTTAAAATCACTGAGTGAAGTCTTACGGTAACAGGAAGGATGAAGCCTTCATATTCCAAATTCACCACAGCAACATTTACAGAAGTGATGGATCGCAGCTGTTCTGACAGGGGTTGAGCAGCAGGGGGCAGCACAGAGGCCAATTCTGGTTAAATAAATAAAAATACATAAATAAATGAAAGTAAAAATCTACTTTCTATTAATACACATGTTGTCTGGGTAGAGAGCAGTGTCTGAATCTACAGCGCCACAGCAGCAGTGATCGCATTTAACTTCAGTTGGGAAGACGCTATGTGAATTGAACGTGAGATTTCACACAGTAAATGTGAATGTTAACGCATTTCTATTGGACTTTTTTCAACTTGTATCATTCATTAAATAAACTCACTAAATTACAAGCAATTAAAATGAAGCAAAAAATGCTGTGTACCACAATAGGAAACATTGGAGTACACCACTGTAAAATGAGAGGATTTACCTGATGCAGGTAGTGTAGAAATCACATGATCAGCTTTCAGAGAGATGCCTTCATCTAGTTTGATCTATTTAAAATATATATTTAAAAACTAGTTTAACAACACTCAGTTTCTTCCGTGAACTGATGGACTAAAATATGTTCAGTCAGTCCATCTAGGTTGAATGTCAAAATATGTTATGTCTTCCTGCTGGGCCATCATCTCACCTCCCAGCATCCACCGATCACATTCAGACTCTTCACTTTGGCATGATGATGAAGCTCCACTCGTTCTCGTCTCTTCAGCATGTCCTCCAAGACCTCTGGGAATGCCTGCGTGCCTCTTTTAAGAGACCACTGAGTCCAGGACTCTTTAGATGCTCTCTTTGCCAGGTCAGAAGGGACTATTTTAGGACCACCTCCTTATATAATATGAATACAAACAAACATTAATCAGTAACACTTTCTATAAAATCTGATCAATAATGCATTGCAGAAGGTATATTAAAATCTTTATAATAAACAACAAATTCCAAAATCTTTTAAATAAATAATTATAAACATAAATTATCCATAAGTAATTGCAATCACGATTAAAATACATTATAAAAGCTTAATAAATAATTACCTATTAATGATAAACAAATATAAAATTTATTTAAAAAAGTAAATAAAAACTTTTATGTATTATGGTTTTTAAAGGTGTAACCATGAATATATAAATATCATAACGTAATGTCATCATTATATGCGAATTGCAAATACAATTGCTATAATGGATATATATTTCCATTAAATTGATAATACATTATATAGCGCTACATTCAATTACGACAACAACATTTTTAAACAATATTAAACTATTTAGAAACACGTTTTGTAAATTTTTTTTATTAAAATTATTTTGTTTGCTGCTATTATTATTAATTGTATTTTTATAACATTTTTCAGAATGATTGTTAATGATAATTATTATTGTTAATATACAGAATATAAAGGCCAAAAGGATACACATTTGTCTTAAACATTTAGCTGAAATGCTCTTTAAAATGCTCTTTAAAAGAAGCAAATATAAATCCAAAGTCATATTAATGCATTGCATGGTGGCAGATTAGGTGAACACTAGGTTTCTGCCTAAAAGCCCTTCTACGCCCTCACCTGAACCCATCAGCATGCCCAACACATAAAGAGGTGGAAAGCAGGACCGTACACTCAACCGTCTGCTGTCTCCAGCAAAAACTCCTCTACACAGACTGTCTATGGCTACATCAGCCAGCTGCATGGAGAGAGACAATCAGGTGGCCTCAGATTCTCTCCTGTCGCTACACACTTGAGACTGATTTGACATGGCAGCAAAGCATGTCACACAGGACAAGGACAGCATGGATCATTTAACAGGTCATTAATTCTTCATGCTAGTTCTCACCTCAGAACCCAGTCATCTGGACACAAACGCATGCACAGATTCATCTTCCTCTCTCCCTTTCCTGATCAGTATCTCCTTCAGAACGCTCTGAATTATGGGTCGGGAGAAAGGAGGGATGGTGCGGATAATCCCACTAGAGGAAAGGAGAACAAGATAAGAAATATTTCTGAATTCAAACAGGTAGCTGCACACAGAATGGAGTTTCTTCTCACCCAGGTCCCGATGGCATCTTTGTGCAGCTGTCCCGTCACATACAGGAAGCGGTTCTTAGACGCCACATGATCCTTTGCAACAGGCAGGATTTCAGACTCAAGACCCAACTCAGAGACCTGCACAAGAAAACAATAACTAGAAAAGTCTTCATAAATATGAGCATTTATCTTTAAAAGCCTGAGGAAAAGTAGATAAATACAGTTTTTTCTGTCTCCTGGAATGCAGTTTGCACATTTCCTTAAGGTACTTCAGGTAAATCAGAGTTAATAATGCATATGTAAGGAAATTTAAATAATATTAGGAATAAACAGAGATTGAATTATATATAGTATTGGTTTAGCACTGTCTTTAGGTACTGCAATCTACAGTACAAACGTTTGAGGTCAGTACTATTTTATCATATTTTAATTATTTTATTTCGCTAGGACCTATTAAATTGGTCAAATGTGACAGTAAAGACATGTATTATGTTACAAAGATTATTATTACAAATTACTATTGTTCTTTTTATCCTTTTATTCATTAATGGATTTTGATAAAAAAAAACGTATCATGGTTGATAATAATACAGAATATTTCCTGTGCAGGAAATCAACATATTACAATAATTTCATAAATAATGGCTGCTGAAAATTCAGCTTTGCCATCACAGGAATAAGTGATGTATTATTATAGAAGAATGTATTATTAAAGAAACAGTTTAAACTACAGTTTGTAACAATATTTCAGAATTTTGCTTTTTTACAGCACTTCCTATAATAGAAAAAAATAAATAGGGGGGGGGGGGGTATCTTTTTTTATTTTCTATATTATTGGCTTTTAATATCATTTGTGATATTCTTCATCTGTTAGGATAAAAGCATCTGATAAGGACTATAATTAATGTATGGTGGCCCTCTTGTGGCTATGCAAAGGAACAACATTAACAATGTCCAAAACTAACATGATCTTAAACTGGGTGAGACCAATTAAATTTTTGTATAACGTTGACTGAAAATTAATGTTAATATTCAATTAAATTTACCTTATGATTATGTTTATTATTATAAAACTTAACTATTTAATGAACATTCCTGTTGACTCCCCATTTTATACTAGCAAGTAGAGCTACAGTAATTTTTACAGTACAGGTACAACCCAATATTTTTGTTAAGTTGGTAGTAACTGATTTTCCAAACCAATTATAATATCAGATATTACCTGAATGTGATGAATTAAAATTCTAAAATTCACATAGATTTCTCCATGACCATGCACATTAATATATATTTGCATACCAAATTTAGAGTGTTCCGGCCGACAGCACCAGCAGGTCACATGCCTCGTGGTCCCTGTTCAAACACGGCCCCATCATCTCTCCGTATGGAGCTCAACCAACCCCCACATCTCCCAGATTTCTCCAGCAGTATGATCTACATCAGCAGAGGTGGAGTGTGGTGTACAGTGTTAGAGGACATTTGTTATTATTTTGACTTAAAATTTGTGCTGCTGATCTTCATGACCAAGTGCAAAATTTCAGATTAAAAACTGACGAAGTCATTGCTTCATCAATGATTGCAAGCTGTCTAGATCCTGAGGCTTCAAAGCAGCTCTGAACCATGAGAAATCCTGCAGGGAATGTTTATTTGCTTTTTAGGAAAGTTGTGCCTGTGGTGTTAAATTAACGGCTTTCAATTTTGACCCCAAAATTATTATTCTTGAGTTAAGTTAAGAAGTTAAGAATAAATGTTCCACATTAATTAATTAGGTGACAAGTGGCTCTTGGAATGAGAAGAACCCTGATCTAAATGATAAAAACACTAGACACAGTAAAAGGTGGATTACATTTTTCAACTGAAGAGCCTTTTATCTTAACATTAAACCTACCCTACTGTTAAAAAGTTTGGGGACTATACCTTTTTTATGCTTTTATTCTGCAAGAATCTGTGACAGTGAAAACATTAATAACATTACAAAATATTAGAATAATATTTGAATGATTTCAGACACTGAAGTTTGAACTAACAGCTGCTTATATTTCAGTTTTACCATCACAGTAATAAATTCTATTTTAAAACACATTAACATGGAAAAGACTTAATTTCAATAGTAATACAATTACTGTTTGCTGTATTTTAGATCAAATAAATGCAGCCTTATAATGAGCATAATATATCTTTCAAAAAACAATAATCTTACCAATATCATAATCATAAACTGTTCAATCTGCAAATAAATGCAGATTGACTAAAGATTTTATGGAAATTATAGGTGGATACTTTACCTTGGAGACATTAGGACTCTTGCTCAGATGATGACAGGCCGACAGACCCCCGATCCCCCCACCAAGCACTGCTACCACCTTCTGCATTCAGCTCCAAACACTACCAACCCTGCAACAAGACTGACCAGTGTCTAAAACGTCAACGATCTATCAGCAAGTCCATGAGTAAATAATATAAAAAGCATTATTACACTGAAGCTACTGATAAAGCATGTAACCTGTCCTTTCCTGATCCAAGAAAGAAAATAAACATTAAAGCTGAGCCAAATTCAGCCACTTGGTCATAATAGATATTTATTGCATCTCTGACAGTTAACTAGACTTGAAAGATAATAATTAGGAAGGAAGGGTGTTTAAGAATGCTGTTGGGATGGGAGTGACGGGGGGTGGCCCCAGATAAGGTGACTCTGCTGTCATTTATCATATCCAGACAAAAGAGCAAAGAAAAATATAGTCCCCCAATACCAACTGGCCATTATCTGTTAATTGGACAGTTAAACTTAAATCTTAAAATATAAACATATATGTCAAGTAACAAAAATATATTGAGGCAAGTCTCACAGCATATTTTATATCATTATATAACAGAAACACTACAAAACATCCATGAAAATAACAACATGTAAAGAAAGATTAATGACAATGTTTGCGGACTTTCTGATATATTTCACTTTTCTTTGCTGACAGGGTATTAACAGAAAGACAAAATAATGTTGAAAGGTTTGGCTAAAACCCAAAACAACTGCTAAATTAATATCATTACGGTTTTTATGACCTAGGTGTATATTTTACCATTTGTTACGTACAGTTTATACAAGCAGTATGGTCATCGACCAGTGGTTGATATCTCAAACATAATAATAGCGCGTTGAATAATACAACCGCATTATGATTCATTAAATAGAACCGAATGTCATTGCTTTACTGAGACATATGTAAACCTAGTATTTATATTTAAACCTGTAAATTCATCTGAAACTCGCGCACGTTTATTGTGTGTTAAATTTGTATCCCCGAACCCGATCGAGTCTGTCCCAAAAATACCTCTCAATACATCCTTGTGGACTCGCGCCAAGGGTCCTGCACTACATGACGTCACCAAATTGTGGACTCTGAGGAAGTCCACAAGTCCGGAGTGTGCCATTTGGGACAGGGCCCACAAAGAGAAAAGCGTTCGAGTGTATCAAAATAAAAGTCCCATCCCTTTCTGCACTTGTTTGTATATTAACTCAGTATATTGTAAAGGAATACTCCACCACTAGATGACAGAAAAGACCATGCCATGATAATAAGTAACCGTTTTCTTGCCTTTTACTAAATTGTTGTCTTTTTTTCAGATGACTGCCAGAGATGTGTTGCATTTTGTTATCTCTAAACACAGAGCGCAAATATATAATTAATTGCTAATATACATGTATGAAATACATTATGCATTTGTTTCACATATTTTGGAGCCTTGTATTAAAAATATACCTCGTTTTAATTATTGAACTTTTTAAATAATATTTGAATCGAGTTTGAACATATTTGCTTTTTACTTATTTATTGCTATTCTTATAGAATTTATTTCACTTGTAGACAATTAGTGCTACTGTTGTTGACAAATTACACTTTTGCATCATGGTGGACTTTGGGTGATTTTTAGTTTAATAATTAGGCCCCCACTAGTTACATTAATTGTAGAGAATATTAAAGTTTTTCTGTGATCTATGAAATACAAATATGTAATATATGTGAGAAACAAAACTTTGACACAGAGTGTGTGTGTGTATTAGGTTTCACTAGCAGACCACAGTAGCTTTGTGTCACTGAGAAGCTAATGGACTGTGCTAATTTAATCCCATGTGACACAAAGAGGCCCTGGAGCTCCCTTTGGTTCAAGAGACGGTCCTGTTGCTTCTGGTATTGCGGAGGCCCCTCTGACCACACGTCGTTGTTCACACTCATACATACCTCGGCTCTGGGGTTTTAGGGGTACTTACCATAACAAAGAAGTTGCCTTGAGCTGTGTAAGAACCTCATACTTCGATGCTGTTACACAAAACACATCACTTCATAAACGGAGATCAGGTTCGGCAGATTGTCCGTATTTGGTAAGCATGAGGAAAGTAGCTTGGTAAATTAAGTCCTCATGCAATGGACCTGCTTTGAATTTAAATTCAGTCACGTAAAGCTCTTTAAAATTTCATAAATACATTTGTCATAGATTGTCTTCTGTGTTTTCTTGCAGGCTTTTAGTGTGTCACATACTTCGCAGTGGATCGTGTGGTAGCTTTCATTCGTTTTCTAAACCTGTTTACCATGCTATAAATTACAAAAAGTGCATGTGTGCAAAAACAAGAGGCGATCTGTTTAAAAGTCTGATTTATTGTTTGCAGAAAAAGTTTTTTTTAAACAATCTGCCGATGATAAATTCTTAGCTCAGGGACCATCTTATTTGGAGAAACATTCGCTGTGCATTTCATGCATTATGGTACAGTGCTTTTAATTAGTATTAAGAGAATGGCTTCTCCTGATCTTATTACATTCAGCTGATACTACATATTTACTATCTGAGCACCATTTTATTAAGATAGTATAGTGTTGATCCAGCACCATAAGGACAACTTTATGTTGATCATAGTCTCTGCTCAGAGTGCATGGCATGTCCTTGCGAGGTCCTCTTGTGGATGATTGCAGGCAGTGAGCGTGTGCTGATGGGCCTGTAGAAGGGAGACTCGTACACACAGTATTTACAGTCCTCCCATCTCACCCTGTGCTTTACCTTCCCGTGCGCTGGCGATTTGGGCACTTTATAAAGGAACACGTCATAGTGGACTAATGGGTTGGACTTGGGTAGGATTTTGGCATTTTTGGGAAGGTGAAGCTCCATGTCAATTGTCATTCGTCCCTGGAAAGAGAAGACATGCAAAGACAGGTGCACAAAGCACATTTCCATCTCAAGAACGCTGTTAAAAACATCACATTTCATGCCAAAAACAACAACAAAATCATAGAAATGTTAAAATTGTTGTTGCATTTTGCTTTAGGATATTCTATTTTATTATCATCAAGATTTTTTTTTAGACATTTGTTTGACCATATTTCAATATGTGTAAAATCTTATGTCAATGTATATATATATATATATATATATATATATATATATATATATATATATATATATATATATATATATATATTCATTTATCTAATTAAAATTGATTCACAATGTATACATAAATTATTTTCTTATTTTACAGTTCTCATTATATTTGGTCTAATTTAACCAATAAATAAGTAAAGTACATTATAGCACAACAAAAATGTTTAAATGACTAATAAAATAAAATAATTGTCTGGAAGCATTATAATAATGAGAACTGCCATAAAAAAATAAGGTATTAATTTTATATATTTAGATTTTAGGGCAAAATGTGGCCTAGACATGTTTCTGTGAGATTTACTCTCCTGCAACTGCACCTGCTACTTTAGACCTCACGTGCTGTTCAACATCAAAAGGACGTGCCAAACTCAGCAGGACAAATAGCACTTGGGGAAAAGGGGGGTCTGGGAGTATTTTTAGCTTTTGGGCCATAATCTATCAGGCCCATTTCCATTATAAAGGCTTCTCAGCCCACATTCCAAAGGCCTCATTAATAATCTTAAGCATTTCTTATTAGTTCAGCGTGTTCTGATGAACCCACACAATCTCCTAAACCAATGCGCTGAGTGTGTGTGTGTATGTGTGTGCATACGTGTCCTTGTATTTCTAATGGCCAATGGCTGAACTCTGTCTGAGATCTGTATGTCATCGTTCCACCTTTTCTGTAGCCAATGGGGAAGCAGGGATGATGCATCCATGTACCCATGTTGGTGGAGGCGGATGTTGCCACACCTCAGTATGCAATGTTCTCTCTCATACAGCACTTGACGCAGAGGATAAAATTGGTTTATCTATATTATACATACGGAGTTAAATATGTGCCAGCTGTAAAACTGTTTTCTGTCACATTTAGATCAAGCATTCTGGGTATGAAGAAGCAAGGAGAATTGAAAGGACATTTTGTAACAGCATATTATGTAGTGCATTTCTGATTCTACAGTAAAGACTAAAGCTTGTTTAGTGGTCCCAAAAGCATTTTGACACTTAGGCCTTATTTTAATGTATAAATGCCATTGCATTAGAAATAACAAACCAAATGTAATTGGAAAACCCATGATTTCTGACCTTTTGTCAGATCTAACTTAACTATTTGTGCAATTTTTCATAAACAGCTGGTCCTTATTATTTTATTTTTACGTGTGAAGTTGTTTACCCTCAGGTTCAAACAAACATTGCATTAATAATTTGCATGATAAAACTAATGTATGACAACCCAAAATAAAATGAAATATATAAATACATATATAATATAATATAATGTGCTGTGTGTTTATATTTAATTCAATGTAATATAAATAATATGAAAATATGCATAAATATGTATATGTATAATAATAAGGCTATATGATTGCTTAGACAACTTTTGCCCCCTTTCATCCAGACCAGCAATCACCACATCCTCTTCCCCCTGGCTGTCTGATGTTCTTTGGAAACATTGTTCTAGACTCAAAAAACTCTATTGACCTTAGTGTATATCAGTCACTCCTCTCCTCCTTCTCTGCAAGATGGTGTTGTTACTACTAATTTACTACTAAAACAACATACTACCACAACAAAATTAACCACTGTTCTGACTATCACACTTTTCAAAATCTTTTCTTTTCTTCTTTGTCTTCCTCCACCCCCTCCATCAACTCATACTGTTGATGACTTTCCAATATTCTTCATGAATAAAACAAGTACCATCAGCGGCCAATTCGCCACACCACAAACTGACAAAAACATCATAACCACAAATACTCATTCTCTCTCCTCCTCCTCTCCACATCTTCTTCAGTTATACTCGCACTCACTCACATTATCAACACCTCTTTTCACTTTGGTACATTTACCAGAGCATTCAAGCAGGCTTGGGTAACACCACTGCTTAAGAAACCCTCTCTTCCCTTCTTCCATTCATTGTGTTTAACCAACTCTCTATGTTTCTTGCACAGAACAACCTAATGGACAGCAACCGATCTGGCTTCAAAGGAGCCACTCAACTGAGACTGCACTGCTCTCGGTACTGAAGCCCTGAGACTAGCAAGAGCAGCTTCCAAATCCTCAGAACTCATCTTGCTGGATCTGTCTGCTGCTTTTGAGACAGTTAACAACCAGATCCCCCTGTCCACCATCATGAAGGTGGACATCTCAGTAACCACACTCCAGTGGTTCAAGTCTTACCTCTCTGGTAGGTCTTTCAGGGTGTCTTGGAGGGGTGAGGTTTCTAAGTCACAACTTCTTGCTACTGGGGTTCCTCAAGGCTCAGTGCTTGGACCACCTCTCTTCTCCATCTTTATGTCTTCTTTTATAATCTGTCATTTAGAAGCATGGCTTTTCTTATCATTGCTATGCTGATGACAGTCAACTCTACTTCTCATTCCAACCAGATGATTCGACAATAGCTATTTGCCATAGACTGTAAAAAAACATGGACATAGTGTCCGTGACATCTCCCATAGGTTTCCGAGGAGAGTTTTTGAAACCAAAAGTTGGCTGAGTGAGCTGTCGCCACCTTGGCAGCGCATTACCGTGCATCACTCTGGGTTAGTCAAAAATAGGCAAAAAGGCGTGAGCTTGTTGCTGAAACCATGCTCAACTAGCATGACAGCAGTGGCAATCCACCTGTCACTCACAGTGGCCACGCCCTTAATTATGTAGACCTTTAAAGCTTAATATAGTTTAAATGGATGAGTTATAAAAAAGATTCACACCCCTCACAGTTGTCATGAAGGGTAAAATTAGCTATATAGACCAAAATCATTTTTTGCACCAGGCTGTTAACGTTTTTTTTTTCTGCTGTAAAGTTGGACATTTTAACATGGGGAGTCTATGGGACTGTCTTTCTTTTGCAGCCAGCCTCAATCGGCCAGTCGATGAATTACACTTTTGGTCACTTCATTATTGGCTTCACAAGAGAGAGTGGGAGGTTGCTGCTCGCTGTTTGCATTGCAGCCTGTCTGACAGACATTTCTGGCTGGATGAAGGCCCATCACCTTCAACTCAACCTTGCTATGACAGAACTGCTCGTGGTCTCAGCCAACCCAGCACTTCATCACAACCTCTACATACAGCTAGGTTCGTCAACCATAACTCCTTCCAGGACAGCAAGGAACTTTGGAGTTGTGATGGATGATCAGTTAAACACACAAATCCTTGTCCAAACTCTTGTTCTCTCCAGACTATGCTATTGGACTCTTTTGGCGGGCCTTCCTGCATATCAAACCTCTGCAACTGATCCAGAATGCAACAACATACCTAAACTCACTAGTTCAGACCTACACGGCCTCCAGAGGCTTGCGTTCTGCAAGTGAACGATGCCTCGTGGTGCCATCTCAAAATAGAGGCACAAAATCACTCTCACAGACCTTTTCCTGGTGGAACGACCTGCCTATCTCAATCCGAGCATTTTCAAAAAAACATCTAAAGACACATCTTTTTTGCCATCACCTGACCAATTAATACTTATCAATTCTGTTCGTTTTGGTTTAATTTATTTATAAAAAAAGGAAAAAAAAACCTTGCTATGTACACTGTGCTAGACTGACTTAGACTTTTCACAGCACTTGTATATTGTTGCTCTCTCTTTGGTCTGATTGCTTCTACTTTGTAATTCGCTTCAGGTAAAATAAATGTAAATGTGTATATGTGTGTATATAAATACACACAATATTATGTGAATATAAATGTCAATTATATATATACACGTGTATAACCTATAAATTGTTTTGTACACACACACATAATGTAAATTACACTAAATAAAAGAGTTGACTTATCACTCAAAATTCAACTTAATACAATATTATATCAATAATATACAATATAAAAACAAAGTATAACTGAATGTGTAAGCCAGCTGTGTTATTACAAATCTATTATATATATATATATATATATATATATATATATATATATATATATATATATATATATATATATAAAACCGATATGTAATAAAACAGTTGCCTTACACATTCAGTTACACATTTTTTTTTATCTATAACATATATATGTAATAAAAGAATACAAGAGAATATAGTACACATTTTTTATTTTGAATGGTAAGTCAGATAATTTATTACAAATCTTTAGTTTATATTACAGTTTGGCTTAAGTGTCCAAATATTGCCGAGGCTTCTTGTATATAAATGAGAGTTTTGTCTGTAAAAGAGCACTTTTTGAAGTAAATGCAGAATCTTCTTTGTATTTCGCTGTACACTGTTCCACTTAAGTGACAGAAAATGAAAGCAGAGAAAGACCGGCCTCTCCTCAATCCACCATACTATCAGAATGTGTTTCTATGATGATTACACCCCCAGAATTGCATTTCAATGAGGATCAAGATGGCAGAAGGAAAGGGAGGGAGGGACAGAAAGCAGTGGAAAAATGGGGACAGAAGAAAGAAAGAATGATAGGGAGAAAGCTGGTGAGATCAAGCTGGTATTAGTTCAACACAAACTTGAGACAGGATCACCTGGGGACATTGCTGTGTCCTTTTTCACAGTGTCAGAGACTCAGAGCCACCTCAGGGAATTGAGGATTTTTATTTTTATGTGTGTAGCACATGTTGTGAACCCTCCCTTGTTTTTGATACTTGTGTGTATGCTGTTGTCATGGCAGCGGGCGGGAATTAGATTAGGAAAAAAGCTGTAATAAACAGAGCTGCCACTAACTCAGATTAGGCCAAAACTAGGCAAAGTGCTCTTGAGCATTGAAGTAGAAACAAGTTTCACACACTGGACTTCACAGACAACACAACCACAGACTCACGTGATTATGAAGGTCTGTATGTTCCCGGATCTGATTTCATAGGCATCTGTTGTGTTCTGAAAAGGCACTTATGTCCCTCTGTGTATATGAGAGGATGAAGTGCTCGCTATTATTCATTATTTTCACGGATTCACACAAAGAGACCAACCAGAGACCCTTGAGGTGAAAACACGGGATTGGAAAAGATGAAAATAAAATAAAATAGGTTTATATTACATTACAAATAAATAAAAAGAAATACTGACTTGCACTGCTAAATGACAAAATTGTCTTAGCAGTGAGTCTGCTCCCTATTCTCTCGAGGTCTCAAGTGAACTTGTTCTCTATTAGTGCGTTGGAGGAAGGGGTTGCTCTGGGGCTGAAACAAACCTCATCGTCAGAAACTCATAAAAGGAAACCACAATAAAGAACCTGCGATTTATTTATAGGAGAACGGAATCTTGGAGTCTTAGTTTGACAACTGCAGAGAGACTCTTATGAGGGATATCATTCAGTATGTGAACAGGCCCATAGCCCATTCATCAAAATGGCCAATTTCTTTTCAAACCTTAGATTATGGATTTTTAAATGAAGAAAGGGTGGAACCCATATTTAATTTTAGAACAAATTATTGCGGAAACTTTATTTTAAGGTTGGAACACACTACACGGTTTTTGCCCAGATTTACAGTCTTGAGAAGTTGACGTTAAGATGTAAAAAAAATGTGGAGTGTATTCCAGACTTTTTATTAACTGAAAAGCTAGAACTTTTCACATTGTTCTTAACCATGGGCTACCATCATTCTAAGCACAACATTTAACCCTGGGTAAAGGTACATTTCACCCTTGCTCGTCTAATCAATGACCCAGACAAATATCCTAATGAGAACATTAACCCCGGGTTTGGGAGTGTACAGTATGAAACTTCATCTTATGAATACCTAGGATAAATTATTAATGTAAATGATGAGCAAGATGACCCAGGATTTCTACCCGAGGTTAGAATGACCTAGGATTACTAATTCAGGCCCTTGATTGTAGTTAAAACAATTAAAGAAACTATTTATGAAAAACATTCTTGACAATATATGCATAGGTTATTAAGCTATACGCAGGATTATAATGCACAATAGTTTAGGAGAGTCTAATATGTCTAATATGAGTCATACCTAACACCTGCAATTGATTTTAAATTCATATTTGTCAGGGAAATAACAGAAAGATGTGTGGTATTTTGGTTCCCCCTTATGACAAGTCTTGCCAGATTCTGTAAAACA
The DNA here is from genome assembly GCF_003368295.1 of Carassius auratus. Taxonomy (NCBI): domain Eukaryota; kingdom Metazoa; phylum Chordata; class Actinopteri; order Cypriniformes; family Cyprinidae; genus Carassius; species Carassius auratus. The sequence goes on along the minus strand of NC_039258.1, from coordinate 5,548,976 downwards.
TTGTCAGTATGCAGATCTAAAGTGATGCAGACCTTTATGGGGCAGGTGTCAAAAGCCATGCGCAATTTCAAGCAAAGCAAGACATAGTAAGCACAAGAAGGCATCTGGCCAGGGAAAGCAACCAAAGCTAGGATCACACAGGGACAAGGACTTAGTGTTAAAAAGGTTTATTTCAACAACTGTCAAGATTTTTTCTCTTCGTAGTTTATATTCCCAAAAAAGTACAAAATAAAACAAGTACATCAAAGGATTAGAAATCACATCAAAACAAAGACACATTGTGTTTTTTCTTTATATCAATCCAAGCATTTTTTCCATATATTTATACATACTCACTGAATTAGTCAGACAAACATCAAAACCTCTCAGTAGCTTTTTCTTTTATGACAACATTTTATATTTTAAACCCCGAATACGTTTTACTTTTTATTCTTTTTTTACAATATACACCAACGCATGCCGTAATAAATTTAGGCAGGGGTAGGTGTGTGTATACATAAGGGCTGGGTCAGGGGCGGGTCGACTACAGGGCAAAGAGACTGCAACAAGGGGCGGGGCAGGAGGCGGAGACTGAGTGGGTATGAGGGGCGGGGTTTTTAAAGTTTTCTGTCATGTGGTGATGGTGTGGTGGGTGTGGCTGCTCGGAGCGTCTGCTGCTCGATGATTTAAGTGATCGTGGACGTGGTGGCGTGGGGTGCTTTTGTTTCTGTTCTACATCATGTTGTTCTGCAGCGAGTTTACCTCCGAAGAGTTCTCCTCGCCCAGCACCTTATGGTTCTCGTGCTTAGGGGTGAGCGAGTTCTGGATGTTCAGCGACTCGTCCTCTTTGGGTGGGGGCGCTTTCACGGGGTCCTCCAGCTTGTTCTGGGAATTAGGATCATCCTGGGAAATGACAGTCCAATGTTAGATCTCTGGAACAACCTTAAATTGTTTATTACGTCTCCCACTTTAATGATTTTTTGGAAATTAAATAATGAGCAATTGTAAATTTGTTAAATGATTTAATTAATTAAATTAATTAAATAATGCTCATAATGTACTACATTATAAAAAGTTAAATAAAATAAATAAACCCATTAAAGTATTATAGGGGATGGTTTGAGCATTATTTATTTATTTACTATCATTTGCAAATTATCCAATAAATGGTTAAGTATTTAAAATATAAATAAATAATATTGCTCATTATATCTCCTACGACTTTAAGAAAAAAGTTTTTTAATTACATAATTTGCAATTGTAAAGATATAAAATAAATAAATAAATGTATATTTAGTGTAATGTTAAAAAATATTTTCCACCAAACCAAAAACTAAATTTCTATATTTAGTTAATAAATGTAGTTTTTTACAGGTGTAAAAACATTTAATTAAATTCAAATGATAATAATAAATAAGTAGACACTACTTTTAAAAACACTTTGGCATAACATCCAAATAGTTAGAGTGTGACAGCACTGCGGGAACAGATCTTGCCTCGAATAAATTGATTGATTGCAGTTGGCTGAGGATGTTTTCTCCTCTGGGCAGAGCGGAGGCTGTATGATCCACCCGTCCAGACACACATGCATACATGCAAACCCATCAAAGCTCATACAGCCCCATCCCACACTCCTGTCCCGCCAGTGAACAGGAGAAGCCATGGACTGAAACTCACCTGCCATAGCACTAAAGTCTAGCACACACTCTCTTTCTCTCTCTCTGTGGAATAACCATTTAGTGGCCTTTAATAAATGCAGTAATTGAAACGAATGATACAAAATCGACTTGTTTTAGGGATTACTCGACTCCTTCAGTCCAGTGATAGTGATGCTAACATGTTTTTCCAGGAGAAGCTGACTCTGGTTCTGGTTCCTTGGTGTAGTTGGGTTAAGGCACGAGTGTGACACGTTTTGAACTAGATAGAGACAACTAATGATGATTTACCCATTCAGCGATGACTTAGATTGTAACCTCGGGCAGGACATGGGGATACGCCACCTCCATGGTTACCGGATAGGGGGCGTCCTTTCTTCCGTCAGCATGAAACTAGAAAATGTGCTTTTTATTTGTGGTTGGATGGGGAAGTGGATTACACTTCTCTTGAGACGTTTGAGGGATTTTCTTTGGATATGAAGAGAGTCATGATGGAGATGACTGATGAGTATTTCTTTGCTTTCTTCTTGTCAACATTAGCTATGCTATTAATGAGAAGTGGTGGTCATCATGTTCTTAACATGTAAATGTGTTACTCTTATGCAGTTTCATATTAAGTTTAATTAGACAGTGACACAATGGAGAGATTGCTGACAGGCATTCAAGACTAAGCTTTAATGTGAATCATCCCTATAGTTACTTTTAAATAATCATGTCTATAAATCATACACTACCATTCATTCATATGTTTAAAAAAATTGATTAATAAATGAATTAATACATTTACTCAGCAAGGATGGATTAAATTGATCAAGTTAAAATGTTACAAAAGATTCTATTTCAAGTAAGTGTTCATCTTTTGAACTTTCGAATCAAAGAACTCGGCACAAAAAAAATTTCCAACAATAATTCGAAATGTTTCTTGAGCAGCTAATTAGCATATTAGAATGATTTCTGAAGGATCATGTGGAACTGAAGACTGGAGTAGTGATGCTGAGAATTCAGCTTAACCATCACAGGAATAAATAACATTTTAAAACACACTGAAATACAAAACTAGTAGTAGTAATATTTTGTAATATTATCATTTTTACTGTATTTTTGATCAAATAAGTACAGCCTTGCTGAGCAACAGACTGCTTTTTTTTTTTTTGAGGAAGTACACGGAGATGACGAGACAGGAACAAGAAAGGGAGAATCAGAGCTTCACTGGTCTATAGCACAAAACTATAGTGGACAGAGGGACAAAGGGCACATGGGAATGGAGCAGAGGGTCCACACTCATATTCTGTGAATTAAGTAAAAATGTTCATTGCATGTATTTAAATCTGGAAAGTGTTGAGGAGAGGGATCAAAACTGTAGCGATTAGATGGACAGATCCAGCTTCTTCGGTGTACTAGCGTGGTCCATGTGTTGTCTTAAAGAGATTCACCCAAAAATGAACATTATGACTTACTTTCTTCTGTGGAATGCAAAATGTTTGCTATTTGGTCACCAACATACTTTAAAAATATCTTCTTCTGTGTTCCACAGATGAGTCAGTCAGGTTTGGAACAACACATGAGGCTAACATTTTTGAAAGGACCTCTTACTTTAAGTCGTCAAAATCACTGACTGAAGAATATTCAGCTATATCTGACCTTTCCTCTCTAGTTTATACATGGTCTATTAAATTCCAAAACATCTGTCAAGTCACAGAGGGTTTAGGTCTGTGTGTGGAGTGAGTGAGCGTGTGTGTGTGTGTGTGTTTTGGCTGCTAGCCAGAGCCGGGCTCTTTTACTCAAGCGGATATCGATCCGTGGAGCAGTAGCTCTGAGCTGAAGGTAATAAAGAGGCCTTGACTGTCCACATTTTGTCCCTCCTCCCCTTCTTGTCCTGAGAGATTCCTCATTTCATAGCATGCTTTTCATTTTCAGGAGTGTTTTCTCTGCGGTGATGAGCTCCAAGCCTCCACGCGGCCGGAAGAGACAATCAATTTTGGTGTCGTAAATTGTCTGAAGGTCATGGAGTGTTTGAAAGGAATTGAAGAATTTATCTCATTTTTGATCTCATACAGGCATATTATATTTCTGCAGGCAACTCTAGTTGAAACAATATACACCCACAGATGTGAATTCCACCAATGGATGATTATTATATTCTTTCAAGGGACATTCACCTATAAATCATTTACTCATCCTCGTGTTGTTCCAAACCTGTATAACTTTCTTCTGTAGCTGTTCTCTAATAAACCCATTTTCTTCATAATTTTTGTCAAAACTAATTCAAATATGGATCACTTTTGTGGTGCTTTTTTTTTAATCATATTTAATTTAAAAGAAAAAAAAGTAATCCAGGTTTGGAACGACATAATGATGAATAAATGATGACAGAACTTATATTTTTGGGTGAATTATTCTTTTAGAACTTGAAATGGACCATACTGTTAGTTTGGATTCACTGTGATGATGATAAGAAGGGCCAGGATTGGTCAGTACAGTTTGATTGACAGGAGAACAGCACAATGAAAGGAGAGCTGCTGTCTTTTGGGCGGAGCTGTGGGGTTGTAAGTCTTACCTCACAGTCGGGCTCCTCTTTGGTCTTACACTCCCAGGTGTATCTGCTCATGGTTTTCTGAGGGGTGGGGGCATTAAGAGGATTATATACCTCATAAATATCATTTCCATTCAGAATGAGACGGAGATAGAGACTAAGACAGAAAGGAATAGGGAAAGACAGACAGAAGGACAGGGAAAGGTCCCTTTGTGTATAAGATCCTCCAGTGGTGAGACTAGAGACACTGAATGGACAAGTATTTTTCCTCCTTAGAGCCACTTATCTTGAATATTTAAATTGTTATTATTATTGTTTGCTTTACTCAAGCATTAGCATTGTGGGACTATGCCTAGGGCCTTTAAGGTCTTTAGGTTTTCAACTCTGAGGCCCGAAATATACATACATTTACTGTGTGCTGGAAGCGATAGATAACACACACATGTAAATGAAAATTCTGTCATTATTTACAAACCCTAATGTTGTTCCAAATATCCCATTTTATCATTTTAAATTTCAAATATCACAAAGATATCAAACAAATGGTTAAAAAATATCTGAAATGTAGAACACAAGGCATTGTATAATAAATATTATACAACGTGTGCGTATGTTTTCATTTTATGGCATATATATATATATATATATTTTTTTTAATGTTTCCTTTTGTGTTTCATGGAATAAAATAACTTATAAGTTTGGAAAAAACAGCATGTTGAGTCAGCTTTATTTTTCAGTCAGTCAGTTTTATACTATACCTTTAAAAAAATAATAATTATTTTTTTTTATAATTATAATCAATATTCTTTTTTTTAAATCCTGAGTTCATGTACTAAAGACATTGAATACATGTCCCTTTTGCCCAAAGGTTTACCCAAAAAAGCACTAAAAAGTAGTTACTTTGATCTGACTGATGCATCCAAGCTGGAATTGATGGCAACTGCATGGATGGGTATATGCAATATAGATGTTATACATATTGAGGGTTTTTGAGACTGTTTTTATTAAACAATCCACCATTGGGCTGTAGTAAACATAATATGATGAGGGTCTCAAAAATGCTAATATCCTTTCTATTGCAAAAATACTGTATTTTCCATTGGTTTCCATTGCAATAATGTATTTTCCAAGTCACATCAGATTTGAAAAGAGAAGAAAGCTGTGTTATGGTTATCCCACAGAAGAGAACGACGTTCGTGTTAGATCTACATATACCCATGCGGCAGACATGTTAGCCAAGTGTTACTCCTTCTATCGGCAGCAGTGAGACGTTGCATCTCAGATGTTTATCCTGCATTTTTCACTCAACACTTCATTGGTTGGTGAGATCTGGCACAGAGAGAGCCCACTCACCCTCTCGTCTTTCTGAACCAGGATAAACGAGTGAAACGACAGACATGTATATTAATGCGATGCAGTGAACAAGCAGCAGCAGATCACCGGACCACTAGGAGGCCCGTGTGAAGAGTCAATCATGCAGCGGTGCAGAGGAAGAGAGAAGGGGAGCAGGGGGAGGGCGAGAGGGGAGGAGGGTGGCGTGGGTGGGCGCTCTCAGCAGAGTCCAAGGTCTGCAATCAGGATACAATGCTGAAACCAGAGATGCTGCCATTAACTCATCCTTAAAAATCTGTCATTGTGTGATCGCTTATCATGTTTGATGTAAACTGCGACTAAGATATCTGAGAGGCTATCCTTATTTATTTTATCGTCCGTTCTATTTGCTTTTTTTCAGAATCAATCAACACAACAAATATTAAACATTTAAATAGTTTTAATCACAAATGATGTATTAATTGTAATTAACATTAATAATAAATTTATTAATTCATATTATTTTAAAATATCTTTACTTAAATTCTAATTTATTTTTTAAAAATCAATCTATAAAAATTATTAAATAATAATAAAGAAATTACATTACTGTCATCTTTAATGCAAAATGAAATCAACACATAAAAAATAAATTACAATTAATAAAAATCTTAATTACTATATTTCATAAAATAAAATGAATGCAAATGTTTCAATAATTTTTAAAACATACATTATTATTCACACCTAAATTGAAGAAATATATTAAAAAACTGATTTAAAAAAATCATCCACACCAAAACTACAGATTTACTGGCAAATAAAAATAAATAAATTATCGACTCAAACTCGCAACCTCTCATGCATAAAACAAGAAATATTCCTCTCAACTAGGACCTAGAATCACCTATAGCCAAAATCCAAAAGGTGCAAATGAATTTACTCAACCCTGTTGCTTGCATTTACATTTAATACACATGGTCTGGGTGTGTATGTATATGTATGTGTCAGGGGAGAACATGTCTTCCAGGTCTGCGCTGTTAAAGAGTGTGTCTTCAGGCTAGACTATCCGCTCATCACTAGAGACACGGTGGGACAGATGGATGGCCTGTCGGACAGAAGCTGACAGACTCAGGTCAGCCACAGCACCGAGCCTCACCATTAATGGAGCATCCAAAGTGGCATTCGCAAAAAAACTAAACGCCAGCTTTTTTTGCCGTTTCCCGGTTACTCTGTTGCTATGGTAACAACTGTTGCCTCAGTAACCACACTCCTATCTGAGAGCAGACCTTTTCAGTGGAGAAAACACTCCCATCTCTCTGTGCGCTGTGCACCCCCTCCCTTACCAAAGGTTACGCTCGGGGTCCATGCAGAGAGGGGACGGAGGGGGAGAGGAAAGAGAAAGACGAGAAACACGTTACCTGACAGATAATGTTATCATAGTAAGCCAAAGCACGGGCATGAGGGAGGTTAGGAGGGGTGTCGCAAAGTTTCCTTACATTTGGATGGGAGCCCTCAGCGATGGTGGACAACGAGAAATTATCATTGTGGTGCTCCGAGGAAGGACGGTACTTACTGCTGCGAGGTCGGGGAGAGGGGGAGGCGGGAAAAAAGGGAAAAAGAAGAAGAGAGGTGGAATGGAGGGAGCATTGTGGGAAAATGAGAGGTATAGAGAGACAAGGACACAGTGGAAAATACAGGGGTTATGAGGGACAGAGGAGAGAAAGAGAATAAGAGAAGAGAACATTAGTGCAATTCTATAGGACTGCTTTGGAGGCAGAATTTTAGACACACATTCAGTACACGACCTGTGATGCAACATACCACATGACAAATCACGCCTTTTTCCCAAATTCAACACATATTAAACTCTTTTCAAAATATTAGAAAATTCTAGACATTTCATCACCATTAAATGACCTCATATGAATAATTAATTTAAGCTTCCTGCATGGGCTTATGTGTAGGTCACAGTTTCTTCCCATTTCCTTCTAGACTCTTCCTGTTCTTACTGTTCTCAAATAAGTTAACTAAAACCATCCCTACTTCTTGTGGTGTGAACACGCCAAAAAGCAGGTACTTCCGCCAATAGTTCTATAGGAAATATATGAAAAGGTTCCTCAGGTGCGAAAGCCCCTATATATATTAAAGGGTTACTCCGCCCCAAAATGAACATTTTGTCATTTATCACTTACCTCCATGTTGTTCCAAATCCGTAAAAACACAGTTTGTCTTCAGAACACAATTTAAGATATTTGGGATGAAAACCTGGAGGCTGTCCCATTGACTGCCAAGTAATTAACAGTGTCAAGGTCCATAAAAGGTAGCCAAGCAACGTGCTGCGTGTGCTCTTCTGTGTCCTCCGCGCCACAAGGATGCGCTGTTTTATTCCAAATCAAAGCTAAATACACATAATGAACAGCGCATCCTAGTCTCAAGCCTCCAGGTTTGCATCCGAAATAACTTTAATTGTGTTCCAAAGACGAACTGAGCTTTTATGGGTTTGGAACGACATGGGAGTGAGTGATTAATGACAAACTTTTCATTTTGGGGTGGAGTAACCCTTTAAATGTACATACATTTTTTTTTTTTTTAATTAAAGTATTATTTTTATTTAGCAAGGACAAATTAAATTGTTCAAGAGTAAATACTGTTACATTGTTTCAAATAGAATTTCTACCAAATCAGCATATTGGAACGATTTCTGAAGCAACATGAGTTTTGACATTACAGTAATAAATCACATTTTACAATGTATTAAAATAGCAAACAGTTATTTTAACTTGTAAGAGATTCACAGACATTAAAACATTAAAATAATCTTTCAGGCCATTAACATTTAAATGGTCTAGTGTAGGTCACTGGATGGTTTTGGTGTTTTAGAGTCACCACATTATGTAAATTTGAGTCCTAAACTGAGAATTTATAGAATAAACATCCTCTCCCTTCTCTTTTTTGGCTGTAAAAAATCCCATCCCTTTCTATATGATGGGAAGATTTGATCTTGTTTAGCGCTGAGTGAATTCGAGCACATTTACTTGTAGCAGATGGAGAGGTGGGCGTCTGATGTATTCATGACTAGTCTCATCTGTAGCACTGCTGCATCTATTTTTCCTCTTCCTCCATCACTCTCACCTCCAAACATGGCCACCCTCCTCTGCAGACTTATAAAACTCTGTTTCTGCTTTTTTCCCCTCATAATTTTCCTTCTATTCTTTGAGGAGGGTGTGTGCTATTTAATTCCTGGCCCTAGCTTCCACCCCCACACCCCCCTGGGTCTCACAGCTGTATGTAGGTCAGCTGGCCCCTCCTCCCCCTCACACTGCCCTACTTTCAGCTGTAGCTCCTGTGACATCATGCAGTCTGCCCGCTGCTAGCGCAGTACGCTAAACATTAGTGCGCCATCCACTCACTGCATTATTTGGTCCAATTAGCAGCTGCACAATCGTAACGCTAACACTTTTCAGGGAATTAAAAATGCTGCGGACAACATAAAAACATTTTCTGCGCTGTTTTGTTTCTCTCAGCTAAACATTTATTTTTGTATTGCTTTACCCTGTTGTAAAATACAGCTTAAATTTGGGTTGCTGGTCTCAGTTGGTTTAAAGGTACAGGTGCTTCTCAGTAAATCAGAATGTCATGGAAAAGTTCATTTCAGTAATTCAACTCAAATTGTGAAACTCGTGTTTTAAATAAATTCAGTGCACAAAGACTGAAGTAGTTTAAGTCTTTGGTTCTTTTAATTGTGATTAGCTCACATTTAACAAAAGGTACCAATTCACTCAACAAATTAGAATCAATCAGCTAATCAACTCAAAACACCTACAAAGGTTTCCTGAGCCTTCAAAATGGTCTCTCACCCTTCACAAGGAGGATAAGCCACAAACATTCATTGTCAAGGAAGCTGGCTGTTCACAGAGTGCTGTATCCAAGCATGTTAACAGAAAGTTGAATGGAAGGAAAAAGTGTGGAAGAAAAAGATGCACAACCAACCGAGAGAACCACAGCCATATGATGATTGTCAAGCAAAATAGATTCAAGAATTTGAGTGAAATTCACAAGGAATGAGCTGAGGCTGAGGCCAAGAGATCAAGAGGACACCACACACAGACATGTAAAGGAATTTGGCTACAGTTGTCGTATTCCTCTTGTTAAGCCACTGAACCACAGACAGCGTCAGAGGCATTTTACCTGAGCTAAGGAGAAGAAGAACTGGACTGTCCATTGCCCAGTAATCCAAAGTCCTCTTTTCAGATGAAAGCAAGTTTTGTATTTCATTTGGAAACCAAGGTCCAAGAGTCTGGAAGGGTGGAGCTCATAGCCCCAGCTGCTTAAAGTCCAGTGTTAAGTTTTCATAGTCTGTTATGATTTGGGGTGCAATGTCATCTTCTGATGTTGGTCCATTGTGTTTTTTGAAAACCAAAGTCATGGCACCTGTTTAGAAATTTTGGAGTACTTCATGCTTCCTTCTGCTGAGCAGCTGTTTAAGGATGGTGATTTAATTTTTCTGCAGGATTTGGCAAAATGACTATGGTGTTTTGTGTGCTTGACTGGCCAGGAAACTCACAAGACCTGAACTGTATTGTCAAGAGGAAACCTGGGCTTCCATACCACCTCAGCAGTGCCACCAACTGATCACCTCCATGCCACGCAGAATTGAGGCAGTAATTAAAGCAAAAGGATCCCATATCAAGTATTAACTACATGTACAGTAAATGAACATACTTTCCAGAATGCCAACAGTTTACTAAAAATGTTTAATTTTTAAAAAAAAAAATTCTTCTATGAAGTATTCTAATTTGTTGAGATAGTTAATTGGAGGATTTTTGTTAAATGTGAGCCAAAATCATCACAATTAAAAGAACCAAAGACAAACTACTTCAGTCTGTGTGCACTGAATTTATTACACAAGTAATTAATACACAAGTTTCACAATTTGAGTTGAAATGACTGAAATAAACAAACTTTTCCATGACATTCCAATTTATTGAGAAGCACCTGTATGCTGCCCTACAAAGGCATAAGACCTTAATAACTCACTAGAGTGTGAAACTGAGAAAAATGACTTTAAAGTTTTTTTTTTTTGTCCAGCCAAATTCATTCTAGGCAGGACACTGTACATTTAACAGTTAGATGTTTTATTAATGAAAATAATCTTCATTAAAAATTGTGAGCTCAAATTAGATTTTTACTCCTATTTTGAAGTTAATGTACTCTGCCTTTGCATTATCTGCAAAACGTGAGAAGTCACACCAAGGCAAAAAGCAGTATGTCAGGATCTCGGTAAGGGAGGAACTCAGGTGCAGACAGGAAGTGACTAAACACAGGATTTATTTAACAAAAAGGGAAAACAAAAACCCACGAGGGGGAAAACACTGACTAGGGAAATACAAAATAACTGAACAGGACTGAGTTAACGGGATAAACAAAGACTCAAAGCACGGGAACACTAACTATAAACAAACACTCACAGAAATACAAAACACTTCTTCAGGAACAGGTACAATCACAAGTGATGAACAAATCTCAGAAACACATAAGTAACACAATGAACCGACGCAAGACAGAGCACACTAGGAGATCTAAATAGGGGGAACAATCAAGACACGACAGGTGGCACAGATGGGACAATCAAGACACGACTAGGTTAACAAGGGGGGCGGGGCAAGGGAACGAGACAACACAAGCACATGGCCCAAAGACAAGGCCATGTGCTTGTACACAAAACAAGGGTCTGTCATGATCCTGCCTCAAGACTAGGAAAAATCAAGGACACGAGGGCAGAATCATGACAGAACCCCTCCCTTAAGGAGCGGCTTCCAGACGCTCCTCAAGGGAACATCAAACACGAGACATGACTGACATGACGGACTGGGACACCGACACAAACCAACAAGACATGACAAATAATAACAAAGGCAGACATGAATACACGACGGCAGGGTTGGGGTGACAAATCAAAAAAAACAAACAGGGAAGGGGAGGAGGCGGGACCACAAAGTTCATGGGGGACAGACCAGGGTGGGTGGGTGGTGCAGGAATCTTAGGAGGACAGGACGAAGGCTGACGACGGGGGGTACGGGCAGGTCTGGGTGGTGAGGGGCGGGGAGGGGTCTCGGGACAACTGACAGGGGGCATGATAGGAGCAGACAAGGGACGCGGGGCAACACTTACGGGACGCGGGGCAAGACTTACAGGACGCGGGGAGATGACAGCTGGACACGGGGGAACAACATCTACTGGACACGGGGAGACAACATCTACAGGGCACGGGGAGACAACATCTACAGGGCACGGGGAGACGACAGGACACGGGGATACAACATCAACGGGACACGGGGCCACATCAACAGGACACGGGGAGACAACGGCTGGACACTTAGGACTTCTGGGGACAGGGTCAGGGGACAAAACAGGACTGATGGGGACTTCTAAAATTTGGACAAGACGGGACAAATAATCAGAAAAAGCTTTAGCAGCTAGGATAATAGGCAGCTCCTTATGGGATGAGACCGACTGTACAAGAGTCTTTGCTGCAGAGTCGGCCGCGGCTCTCTCCTCCGCTCTCACGACTGCAGCTCTCTTCTTTGCCGGCTCGGGCACGCTCACTGTTGCTGGCTCGGGCACGCTCACCGCTGCTGGCTCGGGCACGCCCACCGCTGCTGGCTCGGGCACGCCCACCGCTGCTGGCTCGGGCACGCCAGCTCTCTCCGCTGCTGGCACGGGCACGCCAGCGCTCACCGCTGCTGGCACGGGCACGCCAGCTCTCTCCGCTGCTGGCACGGGCACGCCAGCGCTCACCGCTGCTGGCACGGGCACGCCAGCTCTCTCCGCTGCTGGCACGGGCACGCCAGCGCTCACCGCTGCTGGCACGGGCACGCTCACCGCTGCTGACTCGGGAGGAGACAGGGTCACAGGACCGGCAGGCCCCTTCTTCTTCCTCTTCCTCCTCGGGCGCGGTGCAGAGGCTACAGCTGGGTCAGAGGCGGGTTGGGGGAGTTTGGTCTCGGACAGGGCAGACTCGGACGCCGAAGACTCTGAAGCCGACTCCCATGAAAACCGTCTCCCTCGTTTCATGGGGAGACTGCTGGCTGAGGAGGGCACCTCAGGACTCTGGGAGGGGCTTGCCTGACCCCCCAGGGTTGCCACGGCCAGGACACGACCCTCCGGGATCGCCGGCAGCTGGGTAGGTGGGGACCTCTGGGGCTCCTCCTCTCGCCCGCTCACTCCGGAACGACCTCCCCTGGTCCCCCGGAACACCACAAGGCGAGAGCCCTCAAAACAATCTCGCTGGCTGGCTGATGCCATCCAGCATTGCCTCCTGTCTGCTGAGTTCCTTGGAGGTCGGTTCATTCTGTCAGGATCTCGGTAAGGGAGGAACTCAGGTGCAGACAGGAAGTGACTAAACACAGGATTTATTTAACAAAAAGGGAAAACACTGACTAGGGAAATACAAAATAACTGAACAGGACTGAGTTAACGGGATAAACAAAGACTCAAAGCACGGGAACACTAACTATAAACAAACACTCACAGAAATACAAAACACTTCTTCAGGAACAGGTACAATCACAAGTGATGAACAAATCTCAGAAACACATAAGTAACACAATGAACCGACGCAAGACAGAGCACACTAGGAGATCTAAATAGGGGGAACAATCAAGACACGACAGGTGGCACAGATGGGACAATCAAGACACGACTAGGTTAACAAGGGGGGCGGGGCAAGGGAACGAGACAACACAAGCACATGGCCCAAAGACAAGGCCATGTGCTTGTACACAAAACAAGGGTCTGTCATGATCCTGCCTCAAGACTAGGAAAAATCAAGGACACGAGGGCAGAATCATGACACAGTAACTTCCACATCATAAATATTTGGTTGATGATCACCATTAACAAAATCTTTATAGTAACAACTGCGTGATAATGGGCTGTCTCATATAGGCTATTACAAGCGGACTTAAAGTGAAACATGAGTGGATACCATAGGTACCAATTTATTTGCTATGCTCAGTAACGTAAAAGAATGCTAGACATATCATAATTGCTTTTATATTGGTTTGTATGTATTATATCTTTAAATGCTATTCACGATTACGTATTGCTGCCAAGGTATCTGGTCTTTACAGTGCTGTGTAATATGGAGCTGTTTGGTAGATCGCTATCTATCTAATATGTTTGTCTACAACGTAATTAAAATGCAGCAGACTTTAATGGACAGTAAAACAAAGGCAGAACACTATATAACTCCAAGCCGGCACCGTAACTTCATATTGACGTGCGGCTAAACAAAGTCAGAATGACGTAACTCAATTTGAGCATTCCAAACAAAGTGAAAGAGCAGCAACTCGTGTTATATGGTGCTCTGCCTTGGTTTCTCCAGGGCTTTTCGAAGTAACGGTTGAGACAACCCATAATTTTTTTGGAAAAACAACGAGATTGACTCAAGATACTTATACACATGATAAAGGATGTCTTGAATGTTCCAAAAATATCAATAACTTATTTGACAAAAATCTAAGTTACTGTCTTTTGCTTTGCATGGCAGAATAGTCATCTGTCATCCTTTACTCACCTGTTCCAAACCTGTCAATTTCTTTCTTTTGCTCAAAACAAAAGAAGATATTTTTGAATTTGAAGAGTTTCTGGTAGCTACAGTATTGTTTCCAATAATGTAGAAGTCAATGGATACCAGCAACCTGTTTGGTTACCAACATTCCTCAAATTATCTTCTTTTGTAAAATGAAAGAAAGAGGGTTGGAACAACATTGAACATCCATTTTTGGATCGATTTTGGGGTCTCTTAAAGCTGGTTTTCCTGCTTTCCAGGCTGGTTTAATTGTTTAACTTTTAATAAATCTCAAAAATCCATCTGAAACCAGCCAACAAAACAGGTTTGACTAGGCAAGCAGGTTCATTTCCAACCCAAACAAACATTTAAATATAAAATAAGTATTTAAAAAAAAAAAGTGTTTTTGAATTGCAACACTACAAATCAAAAAAATTTGGAATAATTGTAACAATTTTACAATTATTTGAAAAAGGTCTCTTATGCACTCCAAGGCTGAATTTATTTGATAAAAAATACAATAAAATTAGTAATACTCTGAAAGATAATTACAATATAAAAGACCTGAAAGTTTGTTTAAAATGTTTATTCAGCAAGGATGTTAAATTGATTGAAAGTGACATTTTCGACAGACAGGAAAACAATTCTATTTCAAATGCTGTAGGTTGATTTTCTATTCATCAAAGAATCCTGAAAAAAATATTAAAGCAGCAAAATCTCCACAAAAATATTAAGAAGCACAACTGTTTTCACAAATGATCAATAACTACAGTATTATTAGTAATTAATACATTTATAATCATAACTGATAATAATTATAATTTAATAGACACCAAATCGGCATATTAGAATGATTTCTGAAGGATCATGTGACACTAAAGACTGGACTGTAATGATGCTGAAAACTTTTAAATCACAAGAATAAATTACATTTTAAAATATATATTACTTCAAAACACTTATTTTAAATTGCAATAATATTTAACAATATTACCATCTTCAGTCTTGGTGAGCATAAAATACTTTTGAAAACTTTTAAAAAACATGAACATGGTGTACAGGTATATGCCTAAGGAAGGTCATGAGATTGAACTGTTGCTATTTAAATAGCTACACAAATATTTGGCAAGCTTTCCTGTGTGAGATTTATTTGTTCCTAATTCTACCGCACAACATGAGCTTTTAAAGCATTTAATCCATAAACCCTTCCACTTTGTCTTACTTTCTCTAAATATCAGTCTCACTCAGGCCAGAGTCTCACCTGCGCTTGCGCAACTTGTTATTCTCGGTCTTGAGCACGTGCAGCTTCTTGGCAAAGCAAACGACGATCATGAAGAGCAGGAGCACCATGAAAGCGGAGGCCCCGATGGCGATGCACATTACCTGGAACTCCGTGATGAACGATTCGCAGCGGGCACCCTTGTGCCACATGTAGTCCTGGATGTTGCACCTGCAAGACAGAGAAAGGCAAATATATGTAAGCCTTTCCCAGCAAATTGATCATTCGTTTGTATTTCCAGAAACAGATTTCAATGCAATGGTCAAAAGCTAATTTTGTATAAAATGAATGCGTTTCATAGCAGTTCTTTCAAATGTGCTAACTGCAAATAAAATAACTGTAAAATGTATTGTGAACAAACAGCAACATCAACTGAATGCATGTGGTATTTCCACTGTAAATCCAAATACATGAGCCTTTTCTTTTGAGCGATATTAATTTGTTTTGCATCAGTCTTGGCAATATTAATTTGCTGTTCAGAAAACATCACTCTATGCTGACATTATCCCAGGCGTTGGCCTCTGATGTTAGCAGTTCCTGGTTCAAGACCAGCAGGTTTTAGGGGCCAGTGCAGAGCCAATTTTTCCGCCTCTTCTCCAATGAAAACAACCTGGAGCAACATGGCTCTTACTGGGATTCGTTTAGCTGACAATACCACGCCAACACGCACTCATTTTTGAAATGAGTAACACTTTTAACACACTATATTAAAACACACAGGAGACACACTATTTTTAAATCCTTATTGGCTTCCCAAAAATGTGCTTTGATTCCCCGTGTAGTCTCTGGTTCCATATGAATTATTCATGGGGGCTCAGTGCATCTTCTACACCAAGGGCAAGTTAAAATTCTCCGCCCTTCAGCATTTTTACCATACATTTTTTGCAGACACCTAGGTGGATGACAAGTTCACTGCCTTTACCTTACTGTAAGTTTCTTCTACACTGCATTAGACTGGATTTAACAGCAGTTCTGAACTTGTCCCAGAAGTAATAAAGTCGGTGAACTAACTTCAAAGACTGTCAGGATTTGGCATATTAAAACTCAGTGGCATTTGTATTAAAAATCCAATAAGGCAATCCAGTGTCACAATATTATGTTTAAGTGTGTATGAAAATGCTGCTTCCAAAAAAGGTTGCAGAACGCAGGGGTTTGCATCTGGGTTTTGTCACGAATAGAAGCACACGGGCATCTGCATCCTCTCCATCAGCTTCCTAAACTATTCCATCTCTCTTTTGTGCACATAACAATAGGTTTGAGGACAGACCAGCAAACATCATCAAAGGTGCAGGTTGAAGGATGAAATCTAAAATATTAATAAATAAATTTAATATTTTATAAATTATAATAGAATATAACATGAATTATGTATATATAAATTGAAGTTTGTATTTAGAATGATTTAAAATAATTTACATAATTAGAAAAAATATATATAAATAAAATATATATATTAAATTATAGAATATTTTGATTACATTATAACTTCAAATACTATACAATTTATAAAATATATATAAAAAATCTGATTGGTATATGCCATTTTTGATGTTTCTCTAAGAACATGTCCTTCTCGGGCAAATCACATTAGGCGTGAAATGCACATAGTAAAGAGCTTGGATGCACGGTCATCGTGCAGATAATCGTGGGAAAGACAGCTACAAATAGCTGGAGAAGGCAAGAACCCTATTGAAGAAAAACAGATGTATAATAAACCACAAATCCAATGATAACCGAAACATTTGCAAGCAATCAAACGCAAATGATCTGCAAAGACTGCAACCCTGGGCCCTTCTCTCTCCCTCAACCACATCCACATCTGCAAACACACTCAAATGTAAATGTCTATAATGAAAGGAAGTCGTCTTCATTCACAGTCATGGTGGTCATGGTGGGGGGGGGGGTCTAAGGTTTCATTCCTTTTCACTACAGCATCCTGTATGCCCCTTTGTGCCTGCGCCAACCCCGAGAGAGACAAGGGAGAGCAGGGCTGGCGTGGTGCCACAGAGGGCATTCAATCCCAGGAGGGAGAGCGAGGTGATGGGCGTGTTGATGTGAGCGTGCATTTAAATGCATCCTTACAGTGGGCTGTGTAAAGCAGCCCCTCAGCTGTTTCTCATCCACCCTCCCAGATCTCAACACTCTCTTAATCGTGTTTGTTTCATAAGCAAAACTTTGCATGCTATCTGAATTACATTCTGCACTCATTCTCTTGCCTGTTTTCCAACCCAACGCACTTTTCAGGGCTTTTAGTCAAGATCTTTCTTTCTTTCGTGCAGTCTTTTGTTCCTATTTCTCTCTCATGTTTATAACTTCAAAACCTTCTGACTGCATTAGTAGTCCAAAGTGTAATGCAGTGGTTCCCAAACTTTTTCAACTCACGGCTCACACAACCAAACATATATGTTTGCGTGGCCCACTGCAAAAAAATTAACTGACCCCGCTCGCTACTGTTGGGTTAATAACTTAGTACTCAGAAGCTAGATTGTTAACTGTCTATATTGAATGAACTAGGGCTGTGCGATATGGACATAAAAAAACACCTATCGCAATTTCTTTGATCAATTTTGTGATTTCGATTTTAATCAAAATTTTGACACACACAGATATGCTTTACAGTCAGAAATGCATTCAGGATTGAATTTGAAACATATTTCCAAAAGAAAACCAATTAGAGCTTTATCAAAAAGTTGTAACGTCTCTAGAACAGACATAAGTCAAAATAATCACTATAGTAAAGGTGTAACAAAATTTCTAGACTTATGGCAAAAATATATATATAAATAAATCCTATGTCCAGGGACATTTTTTCTTTTTTGCCATGCATTGTTCATAGAGTTCATTAATTGTAGCAGTGCCTCAGGTGTTGAAATAGATTTGTTATACATTATACAGGTTCACTCGAGGACTACTCCGTTTGTAGTGCGTATGAAGAATGTGTATGTGGTGCAGAAGCAGCAGCGAGAACGCGTTATTGTAACGTTAAAGCATATTAAAATAATGCACGAACGCGAATCCGGCCCGCAGGTTGAAAACCACTGATGTAATGCAATTAGTCATATTCATCCCATGCAAGCTGTTGTCTCAAACGGAGCCTACAGCAATGAACTTGTTTACCCAAAATTAATATTATGTGAAATAAAGCTAAGTAAAAGCTATATTCTATAAAGTATAAAGAACATCTGATATAACTGCAACTGAAAGGCTAAGTGAGTTTGTGTGTTTGATTTCAGAAACACAAACCAGATTACAAAACACAAGCCAGCAGGCTACTTAACTAGCTTAAAGGAATAGTTCACCCAAAAATGAAAATTCGATCATAATTTACTCACTCTAATGTTGTGACTTTCTTTCTTCTGTGGAGCACAAGAAAGAAAAACATCTCTTCCTTTTCATCCATACAATGAAAGTCAAGAGGCTCTAATGTTGTTTGGACAGAAGAATGAATGTCTTACAGGTTTGGAGCAACATGAGAGAGAGGGTACAATGAGGGGAGAAAAAAATGCGTGTAGAAACAATTTTCACAAAAAAATTGCTCACTCGGAAATTTTCAACAATTGTTTTTTTTTTAAAGTAGAAGTATTTCAATAGTATTTTCTTGTAAAACAAATCTGTTTTATTTATATCTTAGAAAAATCATACATTTTCATACATTGTGAGAATTCAAGTGAAATCGCCATTTTAAATGTTATTTTAAATTATGTTTTCGATTAAGAAATACAATTCTCTTGATTTCAAATTTTACACAGATTCAGATGACACTGAATAACATCTTTCAAAAAAGATAACTACAACTTTTTATCTCACCATTCTGACTTTTTACATTTGCAATTTGTGTTATAAATTCAGAATTTCAACATATAAACTAGCAATTGCAAGAAAGAAGTCTTTATTTCTCGCAATTGCAAGTTTATATCTGAGATAAAAAGTCACAATTGCCATCTTTTATTTTTTATTCAGTGGTGGAAACAGGCTTCCATATTTATAATGTTAAGCAGAATGTACTATTTACCCGTATACATTATAACTATATTATCTATCATCTCTTTATTTTAAGGTACAGTTTTTTTTTTTTTTTTAAAAGCACGTTTTTTTTTACAAGGTAAAGGATGAAATTTTTTTTATAAAATGTTACATTTGGTTTTACTCTGAAAGAGCATTGTTTAGCAGCATGACTATGCTGGAATTGTTGGTCTAAGCTAGATGAGGGTTGAATTTGTGACGTTAATCTCTGTGTATAAATACACACATTTTATGAAGCTGCCGTGTGGACAGATGGTCTGGCTAAGACTGTGTTTGGGTGTACATGTGTGTGTGTGTGTGTGTGTGTGTGTGTGTGGCATGCAGTGCTGAGATGGATGGATGCCAAACAGCCCCAGCTGAGCAGTAGCAAGCAGCAGTTGAAACAGATGTAGTGATGACATGTCATTCAATCACTAATATCTCTTAAGAACAAACCTCCCCTCTGTTCCCCTCCGTTTCACCACTTCTCTCTCTTTCTCTACTCTGCCATCTCTTCCTCTCTCAAGAACAACATAAATACAGATCGTTTTACTTTTGTCTGTATGTTGCAATAATAAATGTCAGGACATCTTCTCTGTTAGCAAAAATACTGTATGCATAAGATAAGGGTGACTGCACTTTTTTTTTTTTTACAATAAAATGCTGCAAAACCAACGTGATGCAAAAGTGATAATTTTTTACTATTATTATTATTTTTTTTTTATGTATGATGCATGAAAAAAACATTGTACCCAATATCATGGCCATCCTTAACTATTTAACATTTTGTCAAATTGGTGGCTAATTTTAATGAATTTTTACAATATCATTTGTATCTTTCATACAATCTGCTTGTGCTTGAGTGATGTTAATGTTTAGGTGTGCACTTCATGCTTACTTTTTTTTATTATTATTAAGTTTTCATGCTATTCACATTGTAGGTTTCCTGTGAAATTGGGTTGGAAAATCCAGTTCACTCTTGATTCCAAATTACCAGTATGTATTATATAGCAAATCTCATCTGCTTGAGTGCTGTATAATCAAAAAATGTAAACTACATTAAATTGCTAAACATATGTTGTAATTGTAGTTGTTGTCAACTACTTTTTTATTTTGTTGCAGAATGTAACAATATTTTCACCCAGCTCCTTTAATGAAGTTGTATACATAAGTATGTACTTTATCTGCATACATACAGTATTCATATGGGTGATATATATATATATATATATATATATATATATATATATATATATATATATATAAAATGGGTGATATATATATAAAATGGGTGATATATATATGGGTGAGGATTCAGCAATATCACTGATAGTGCTACACAGTCATTTTTAGCAGATGGATTCTTTTTAAGGTGACCAATAGTAAGTGCGGGCTATTTTACATGGTACACTGATAGTGGTACAATATTTTTGTCACCTCTTTCCCATTAAAAATGATCTGGGAACTCACAATGACCAAGTAAAATGGCTTTTAGAGAGATTTTGTAAAGCTTGGCACTGCACAGCCTCTTAATTGGGTGTCAGTGCAGCTCTTCATCCTAAACACAGCAACATCAAGAGCTGCAACCCTTCATTAACTCTAAACATGTGGTTTAACAGCACTGCCACAGTCATCCCTCCTCAATTCCTGAAAAAATAAGTTATGGCACATTATTTTGTAGTGCCAAATGTTTTGTGATATTCAGTTGACTGGGCTTAGAGAGGCTGCAGCCCAGTAGATCCCTGGATCCCTGGGCTGGTGTAAGGGTGATCCCCAGATGGAGAACGCTCATATTCGGAGACCACCAATGGTAATAACCCAGTGACTGAGAAGGATCAGGACTGGATTAGGACCAATCATTAATCAGGTCCCGCTGTGTCTGTCACAGCATCATTCTGTCTATCTACAAAACAAGGGGTTTGCTGATCTTCTAAACCTAAACTAGCGAAAAGTTTAACAGTATTTTTCTGGCAAACAAAACAATCAGGATCCCAATTATGTTGACAAACTTTACACAATCAAACCTGATGAAAAATATACACAATTCAGCTATTAAATAAATGATTAAATATGATTAAAACAGCAGTATTTTTCTATAATATTCCAAAAAAAATTATATATATATATATATATATATATATATTTTTTTTTTTTTTTTTTTTTTTTTTTGGAATATATGTATACACACACACACATACACAAATGCATTTATCTATTTTTTTCTATTAATAAAACATAAAATATAAAGAAATAAATACCAAAAAATTATAATAATAATAATAATAAAATTACATATATAGTGACTTTTGTGATCACTGTTAAATAATGACTCATATGAAAACAGCAAATGTTTTTTGAACCATTCAATAGAAATGAGTCACCTGAACAAACCAAGTCACTAAAAAAGGGGCTGAATTCAAAATAACATGCTACCGTACTAATCTAATTAATATTTCTGCCATAATTTTTAGAAAGTCAGAAATAATGAGGGTGTAACAGTACTCCAATGTCTGATTTGATCAAACCCAACACTACTTTATAGCTAGGTACTTACAGTAATAATAAAGTAAATTGTTAGCTAAAGTAATAGTTTCTAGACAACATGTGTAGTGTAGATAACAACATTTTCAAAAAGGTAGCTGAACTGTAGCTTAACATTAACTGTTACTGTAACTGTCACTCTAAATGTATGTTTTCTGAAAAGATTTTTGTATCACAGCATGAGAGGTTTGAATGAGACTGCAACAAACGTTTGAGACACAAACAGTGATGATAAAAACTGATGCAAACAGTAAACTGATTTCGCTTGAATATTATTACATTATCTCAAATAAAAACACTTATTGTGTAGCCTGACTTGCCTTAATTAGTTTCCGTGCTGGCACACAGAGCAGAAGTCTGACTCACACTTGTTTTCTCTCTCTCTCTAAACTCCAGACATATCTCTGAACTGAATTTGTTTTCCATGTCCTCCTGTCGATGACTAACACCTCACAGGAAGGAAAATCACATATGAAATATCTTTAACATCTCAGTTGTTTCTTCTAGTCGGCAAAAATAAGAAAAAGCAAAAAAAAAAAAAAAAATACATAAATGAGACAGCTGAGGAGATGTAGGCGCCAGATTTTTGACTCCTGCTTCCTACTGCCTCACCTTCATCTTTCTAAATTTTGTCTCTGCACTTGCCCAAAGACTGGACAACTGGATTTCAGACCAGAAATCTGATGTATTTATGTGTTTGAACATCTTGAATTTCATTTTTATTTATATTTTAGAAGAAACGTCTGAGTTATACTTAATATATACACAACTGTTCTAAAGTTTTTATTTATTTATTTTTTAGTCTCTTTTATTCACCAGGACTGCATTTATTTGATAATGCACCAGGACTGCATTTATTATATATATATGTCTACATCTCCTCAGCTGTCTCATTCATATATATATATATATATATGTTTTTTTTTTTGTTTTTTTTTTGCTTTTTCTTATTTTTGCTGACTAGAAGAAAAACTAAGATGTTAAAGATATTACATATAAATATATATGATATCAAAGCTGAATTTTCAGCATCATTACATCATTATTGCCGATTTGGTGGAAATATTTCTTCTTATCATCAAATGGTTGTGCTGTTTAATAATTTTGTGGAAACTGTGATCATTTTTTTTCAGGATTCTTTGAATAGAACATTTAAAAGAACAGCATTTATTTGAACAGAAAGGCTGTGCTCTCAACTTTTCATCAATTTAATGCATTCTTGCAGAACAAAAAGATTAACTTCTCCAATAAAAATCTTACTGGGCCCAAACTTTTGAACGCTAGTGTAACTGAGAGCTCTAATAGCTGTACTGAGCTAAAAAGAGCAACCTCCGAGCATAAAATGTCCTCTGGGATGTTAACAGAAAGTTTAACTGACTCTAATCATGTTTTGTAACTGAAATGAAAGCCCAGCTGTCATAAGTCTGCACATACTTACAGAAAACTCTCAACAGATCACTAAAAGAGGGGTGCGTGTGCCGGGGAGGGGGAATGACGGTGCGCTGAAAAGATGTCTGAGCCATTAACATTCATCCTCTCAAAAGATTGCAGTGGTGAATAAATCAGTGTGTTCAGACGAGCCTCATATAAACAAAGCCAACATGGGACACAGCTGCCCAGAGCTCCACTGACCCACTTTGGCAAGGCCTGTTTTGGGGAGCCAGTAAGGGTAACTGGTCCCAAAGGGTGGGTGGGGGGGGATTTGAAGGGCAAGTGTCTGCTTACTATGCAAGTACATAAGCATGGGGAGGAACTCAGAGTGAGGTTCAGAAAAATCACATTTGAAGGCATTTAGCAGATGCTCTTATTTAGAGTGAATAGAGATAATGTATTACACTGTAATTATGTGAGAGGAGTATCTGGGAGTAAGTTTTCAGCATGATCATTTACTTTGAGCATGGACTGCTCATATCATGTTACAATGGTAAGAAAAATAGTTTCCCCTATACAGAAATTATATTTAACAGAGGGCAAATGGAGATCTATGTTTCCTGATCTTTAGAAATATATCTTAATGTCTCAAACTGTGCTTAATCATCAGACAAAGATCAGACATTTTAATTTGTACGCTCTTATTTATTGGCATAGAAAAAAATGGTTTTGCTCACCGAAAGGTTCTTTGGAAAACCAAAAATGGTCACTGAGACAAGAAACTGACAAAAAAAACCTTTTGAAAACTTTTTTTTTTTTAAGAGTGTACTTAAACATTTATAAAATTCTTCCGAAATCCACCGATCTGTTTATCCAGATTAATTTTTATAAATATTTACTCATGCATATCGCTCTATACTTATTGCATACTGCATACTGCCAATCTTACATTTAAAAGAAGAACCATCTGAGACAAAATCCATATATGAAGCATAACTCTCATAAGCAACCTTTGAGCAATATAATGTTCCTCTAGGATTTACTCTAACTGCTAACCATGACCTCTTAGCTGACGCACAGGATGGGGTTGCAGTCAGGGTCATTGCACAAATCCAAAAAGAAGGAGGGGCAAGAGATTTATCCCCATAAATAAGTTGTTAATGGTCACAGGCTGGCAAGTGGATGGTCTCAGATCTTAATCACGGCATGAAATACAACCTCTGGATGTCAGGAGGACATTGTGAAGAGAGAATTACACTCAGGTTTACATTTCTGCAGTACTGAGAGCAACTAAAACAACGAGATTTTATTTTACCCTAGGAATACCCCACCAAAACCCACAAAATACCATCAGTATGTGACTTTTACAAGAAAAAACCAGTAGCTGCTTTTCAGGAAGCAGTGAACATAGCTCTCAAGCATCCTCCCCCGGTTTTGACCTAATCTACTCTTGAAAAAGATGAATTTCATCCCTCTTCATACTCATTTTCAGCTTAAACATAATCCTCATGGTGACCTCTTTATAGTGGCAGTCACAGGCCCTATATTTGCTTTCATGGTAAATGCATTTGCAGTGACAGCAAAGTTAATGAACCTGATGTTTATTGTCATTTGTCTAAATTAGACTTCTTAATAATATTATTTCTCTAGTAAAAGAGAGGATTGTATGCATAATACAGGACACGTGAAAACAAATCAGGTTTCATAACATGCACTTGTGTGACTAGACTAGTGTGTATGTGGGTCACATGTTTGGGCAAAAACAGTTGTGCTCAAAATAATCTGGCAACGAGAGGGAAGTTTCCTAATAAACTTTCCTCATAAAGAATCTGGGAAAACATGTGGTACTTTCTGCTCCGCAGCACTTGGCCTGTCCTTGTGCGAGTCCTTAGTTCCCCTCGTGACCACATGTGTCATGAGAGGTTCCCTCTGTTTCATTCCAATTTATAATTATAAAATACCAATGGTGTTTGCTTATGTAAAAGCTGCCAACATCATGCTAGGGTGTCAGAATTCAGATTGGCTCCACTTTAATTCAGGTATGTGAATTTGAATGGAATTGGCCACATGCCACAGGAAGTTGAATTGGAATGGCATTCTCAAATAAACCTGGAACGGCACATATTCCGGTTTCTAAGGTGCTCTGAATGTTTGCTCTGCAGTTGCTAGGGTGTTTTGGATGATTGCTAATTGGTCACTTTCTGGCCCAAGTCTGGCCCAATACTCTCTGGTCACCAGATATGGTTTGAGACCTTCAAAGTAAATATAAGGATTTTTTCACCCCTTTGGTGAAAACTAGGTCTAATCACCTACAGAAGTAACAGGTCGCATGTCCTGAACAAATTAAATGATAAGTATGAGAAATATTAAAGGCGCAGTAAGCAATATTGACAGCTGGTTGAAATGGGTCAGTCAAAATTCTAATTATTGGAGAGATTTGTCTCTAAAGCCCCTACTTCCTCAGACTCAACGTTCTCATGGGTTGCCAGATTGAAGACACACAAGAGCGCAATTGACTATTAAAGATGACCAGCCTTAGACTTTACGCTGAGTAATTGTTTTAATATGCCTCTGGTCATAGAACTGCCAACCCGAGAGGTTGAAATACTTTTGGGTAAATTGGCAGTGGGGGGAATCACACAGACCAAAACAAAAACAGACATTCTGACACACAACGTACATTTCAAAATACAATAACTGGCTGTAGCATTGTTTTTCAGAGAAACATGTATGTGGACTAAATATCTGCAAATGTATTATGATATTTTTGTGATTTAGTACAGTGCAAAAATTTTATACAGAACATTTAATAGTAATTCTTGCCATAGTGCGTAACCTGGTTCTTCTGAACGCTTACCTGCAGAACATTTGAGCTCCTTCCATAACGTAGCACTGGCCCCCGTTGAAGCAGTAGTTGGGCTGCAGGTCACATGGAGACTTGCAGGAGCCATTGGTGCGGACAAAACCTTGTCGACATTCTGAGCCATTAACGGAGTCAACCACTCCCGGGGGAGCACGGGGGCCTGCACCCACAGTGGATTTTGGGGATTTGGGCAGAGGGAAATCAGGGTTGGAGGGCAATCGAGGAGGGAAGCGTTTGGAAGAAGTAGTACTGAAGATGACATCGTCGTAAGAGTCAGTAGTGCTGCTGTAGGGGTAATCTTCAGTGGTGGGAGACACACTGTCGTCGTAGGGTGTCATGTAGTCGTAGTTGTCAGGCATGGACCAGGAGGTGGGGTCACGGCCCTGAAGCTCATGTGGGGAATGAGACGGCGGGCCAAGGTTCTCGCGGTGGGAGCCGGAGTCAAAGAAACCTACGGTGACGTCGGACGGGGAAGGGGGATTAGTTGGGGATGGGGTTGTGGGAGACGTTTCATGGTCGAGGTCAAACACAGTGGTCTCCATGTCTTCTTTAGCATCCTCCCAGGGTGGTAGTGTAGGCATTTCCTCCGTCGCTTCCTCTTCTGTTTTGTGTTCCTCTTCCTCCATGAAGGGGGTGACATGCTCCTTCACGATGGAGGTACTGACAGGCTCATGGAGAAGGAAGTTTTCGGTCTCAGCAGACTCTCTGATGATCTCTGGGCTTGCCAAAGTGGTTGTGGCACCTTCACTGGAAGTTGGAGTTCCAGGAGTTGGCTGGAAGACCTCTTCCAGCATGCCACTGCCTACTTCTTCATCTCTAAACTTTTGTCCGCTGAGAGCCTGGTCTGAGGAGCTGGAAATGCTGGTGAACTGTGACACCTCCTCTATCTTCTCCTCCTCATCCACGGTAGACAAGGAGGTCACATTAACAGCACTCTCAACCTCAGTTTCATTTCCCACCACAGACATACCTGTTGGAAGGAGCAGATCAAAGTTAGGAGAACTCATTCAAAAAGCCGCTGGTATTAAACTCTTTGCTTATTTCCTTCTCAGTGCTAGGTTTTCCAATATCTTTAAAAACTTCTTTATCAAGCCTTGAGATTAGGCACAATTATTTAGCTAATGCACATGGTTGTCAAAAACAGGATTAGGGGTCGCAACTAGATTCATATGGGCTCCCGGCGGAGCAACTATTACCCTTAAAAGACACACACCATCCTTGACCACCAGAAAAAACCCAAAGATTCTTTTGTCATCTTATCAGGTCTAATCAAACAATGTTGTAATTTGATCTAAAGTAAACACAGTGTTCATAATTAATTCAATAAGATATTCAAAAAGAGTTACTTGATTTTATCCATCAAGTTGACTGTGAGAAATGTCTGACAGATGGCTGAAAAATAACAGGGCTTGCTTGGTGACTATGAAATAAACACCTTTTCAGACACATGAATAAATGACATTTTGATCACGGTGCAATATATTGAAACTTGTGCTCAAAATACAACCCATGAAAACAAGTCTAAATATGCTTCTAAAGCAAATGTATCATATTTTATAGATTTGTATATATTTTTACTGGAAACAAATAAAAAACACTTTCACAAAAAAATGTATTAAGAAATCATTTTTGAGGGAAAGATAGTTTACAAAGACATTTTTCCCCGTTGGAATATTTTAAACAAATGAATCATTCACAATAGGTCCAAGAATATGACTAAAAACACAGATCCTCCCAATGAAGTAATGGTCAGCCCTGGCCAAACTAAAACAGTTAGGAACAGTCCCTTAGACATGAATACAGCTTCAAGTACAATTCATTATGATTATGTTCTTTTTCATGAACTCACAACTTGACATTTAGCCACTGGGAAATAATTCAAAGAACAAAGATTTCATAGTTGCTGACTAAAAGCTCAAAAATGTGTTGTGGCTTCCACTACACAGGAAACGTGTGAATTTCTGGAATTACAATAACACTTTTTTTTTTTCTTTTAGTATATAGGCTCAACTAAAAGTGATTTTTAAAACACGCAGTAAAATTCTAAGCAAATTTACACGACAGCCTCTCTTTCCTGAAGACCTTTGTTTCCAAAGATGGGTGATTTGCATTGATTCTCCTGTGCCATTACCTGACTGCTCTAGTGATGAATGACTGCTCTAGTTGATTTACTTCTGTATTGCCAGGACCTTTTTGTTCTAAAACATCAGTGTTTTTTTTTTTACTTTAAAACCAGTGACTACTAAAGAAATAAATTGAGTATCATTGGAGACATAACATGTGACAGTAGAGACTAAGATCTTTGGCACAGAGCTGCTTCTCAGAAGAAGAAAAAAAGGTTCCCAAAAATGGCCAGATGTGCTTGGTCTGGATTTTATTAGTGAGCGTGAATCACTAATGTAGTATTTATGTGACAAATCTGATGGAGATGAATCTGATACAGCTCCTTTGTGTTAACATTACAGTCTCTGCATTCGTGCAAGATTAATATGCCTTTCAAACACAGATTCCAAATTGATATTGAGGCAAAAATACCAAACACAATATAACAAATAAGGGGAAACATATTTGAGCTTTGTACGGTTAGCTTTTTTTATTACTTGGAACAGAAAAGAAAGCACATGAAATTGGATATTTAGAAACCTTAGGTTGTAATCATTTTATATTTCAAAACATAATTTATTCCTGTGATGGCAAAGCTGAATTTTTAGCTGCAATTACTCCAGTCTTCAGTGTCACATGATCCTTCAGAAATTTGATTTGGAAAATGAATTTGAAAAACTGAAAAGGTACAAATATCAAAGCTTCATTGCTTAGAGTAAAAATGAATCCTATGTTTATTTTAACACAAACTATGATGATTAATACAGGAAGACATGATCAATCTGACTAAATAGAACCAGATGTTTAATTAAAATTCACGATCTCTACTGTACTGTACGTTGCCCAATGAACACAGCCAATGCAAAGTAATAAAACTCTCATTTGAGGAGCATAGTCATATTTCAAGCATATCTGCTAAATTGTATAATGGGGTTTAAGTGTGACTCATGTATAGAGCATCCAGTGGTTAAATTCGGGATAAAAACCAAACTGTGCTGTGGAAGGTCTGAATATGATAAGTGAGAACAGGTCAATCATTTGGAAACGTATGTCATTGATACCTGACGGTCACCGAATTAGGAGCAGGATTTTCACATACGCTGTTTTCCTCTAACAGAATACGCCGAGCTGGTCAGCCAGTCAAAACTATTTGTTTTGTAAAAATAAGAACATTTGACACCAGCTGGAATGCTGGTTTTGCAGATTTTGTGGGTTAAATAGCCAGATCTGGGGCAGATCTTTAAAGCCAAGGCATTATCAAAGATCTCCAGCCACAGTATTTAATGTGCCTCCCAGACGGGACGCGGTACAGAAGCAAGAAACCAGGGGCCCCAGGCAAAGTGGACACAAAAAAGTCCTTGTGTTTCCCCTTTTCTCTCAGGCACCCCAGTGCAGCTTACAGGGGAGGAGGTAATTTGGTGTTTGCCGGCCAGGCTGGGAGGAATGATGGGCAGGGGAACTTAGTTGCATGACTTTGGGGAGACGCCAGGCTCTTTGTTTGTGCGGCTCTGCAGACAGTGAAGGGAGGACAGCAGTGGCGCTTTTCCACTGCATGGAACGGTTCAGTACGGTTCATTTTGGGGGTTTTCCACTGGGTACAGTACCTGGTACTTTTTTAGTATCACCTTAAAATCAGCCATTAAATCAGCACAGCCAACGAAGGATCAAACGCAGCTGTTTTGAATGACGACACCTTTTTTTTAACAACCAAAAATTGCCCGTTTTGTTGTCTGTTGAGAAAGTACAGATGTTCCTCTCGTTGATAGCAGAGGAGCGGATCCAGCAAGAGCTTGATGGGGTGACGTGGAATGAGCGTTTTTCAGGAGTCGGCACAACTATAAGGCCGTGAATAATAACTCTTACTCTGCGATTTCTGTAAAATCATCTTATTTCCAATTCAAATCCAATTTGTATTAAATAATTTACTAACAAATTAACTTTTTTTTGTAATAAATTGAAAAGTTAATCAAATTTAAAAAGTTTATTAAAAACAATTATAATAGCATAAATCTACACTACTGTGCAAAGGTTTGGAGGTGGTAAGATTTCTTTATTGTTCTTGAAAGAAGCTTCTTATGCTCACCAGAACTGCATTTATTTGATCAAAAATACAGCCGAAATAGAATTTACAATGTAATTTATTCTTGTGGCATATTACTTCAGTCTTCAGTGTCACATGATCCATCAGAAACCCTTATAATATTCTGACATTGTGCTGAAGAAACATTTCTTCTTATCATCAGTTTTGAAAACAGTTTTTTAACAGTGTTTAATATTTATGTTAAAATGAATTTTCTTTTTCAGAATTCTTTGATAAAAAGAAAGTTCAAATGGACAGCATTTATTTTAAGTAAATTTAAATTAAATAAAACATTTTTATTAAAAATGAAAACATTTAATTTAAATTTAAGCAGAATTCTTTTGTAACATTCTAAATGTTATTACCGTAATTTGAGTAATTTAATGCATCCTTGTTGAATACAATTATTAATTTCCTTAAAAAAAAAGATGTTACTCACCCTAAACTTTTAAATGTGTGTGTGTGTGTGTGTGTATTGCTGATGCCACCAAAGATTAATCACCAAATGATGAGCCTTTATCACTGCATTGCTCCAGAACTTTGCGATAAAAAAAGAAAAACATGCAAAATATAAATGAAGTGGTAAACAGAGATCTAACTTCCAACTCAGTTTTGTCAACACAAAAACCCATCTACTCAATAAGCTTTTATGAAACACCTTCGTTTTTCTGTGCAAAAACACAGGATTCCATCCCTCCATGGAATATTTTCCCTTGACTTATTATGCAGGTATTAACAGTCAGATCTTTTGACCTTGAGGCATAATCAGACAGCTGCCACTGGACGTCTCTCCACCTCCCGTTGCATAAATCTTTTCATTTTTGTACTCAACAGGTGGTTGGATGGAGGAGGGATGTGTTGCCATGGGAACCAGCTTGCCCTTCACTGTGCAGAGTGAATGCAACGATGGAGCTCGAATAAGCTGTGTGAAAAACCTTCGTTAAATTCATATGCCCAGATCCAGAAAAAACACCTAGAGATTTTTAACTTGTGCTATGACTTCTACAAATTTTTTCTAAATAAATAAATGAAAATAAGAGACAGCTGCTTGATTTTCTAGCATACAAACAACCTTTTTTTTATATATCCACTTTCATTTTTCCACTTTGATAGGCTAATTAACTAAGCTAATGATGTCTTTTGATTACATGTATGAATTCACACGGCAGATACATTAGGGGTGGGGTGATCAGTTTCTGATGAAACACAAAATGGCAGCAGCCCACATTAACACAGCCCATCTTTATAATTCACTCCCTTTCTTCTGGTTGCTTTAAATCCATTAATTAAAAAAAAAAACAGCAGATGTAAACCCACTAAACTCCTGCATTCAAAATATTTCAAAAACAAATTGTGACCACCAATAATGGCATTTTCCCACCCCTTGTTCTTACTCTGAAAACACACTGCAGTGACTTTCTTTGGCAGCAAATGATTGTGAATGAATGCAAATCTGATTAAGCTTACCTAAAACCATTTAAAACCTGCAAGCTGTTGTTTTTCGACTACATTGCAACAGATCCAGCTGAAAATACACAGCCCTTTGCCTACAAATCCATTCAACTCATAACCCACAAATGCATCCACACAACAACCATATTCCATGACAATGTCAAAAGATATAACACTAAAATGCATCCTGCAATTTAAGCAGCTGTGTAATGACATCATACCCCTGGAACAAAGAGCAGCGAGGTTTATTTGCTGGTACTCAGGACTGCATTGACATTTCAACTAAAACTGCACATTTTGCAGATTTGGGAATAATAGCCTAGATTCAGAATAGTGGATTTCATTTGTGAGGATTGATGCAAACATCATTACATCAATCAAATGAGGGTTTAGTGTTTAGAGGATAAAGCACCCTGTATCCTCCTCTAAATCTCAAGGGAATTGAGATCAGAATCCAGTGTTCAATGCACAGATTGATGCACAGTAACAGGTGGCACATATATAGACATTAATTATGCATGGGTTAATGATTATCAAAAATAATCACAAAATTAGATTATAAACAAAACAGCTTTCCATTTGCTGACATCAGAGCAGTCATTATGCATTATAAAATAATATAATATATACTGAAAGCCCAAACGTATGGTTTGATCGGCAAGATGTGGCGGGCAACACCTTTTTTTCCCCCCTAACAGCTGCTGAATCTTTCTGCACAGAAAATGTGTGGCAATAAAAAGGCGATTCAGCAAAT
This sequence comes from Carassius auratus, assembly GCF_003368295.1. Lineage (NCBI taxonomy): Eukaryota > Metazoa > Chordata > Actinopteri > Cypriniformes > Cyprinidae > Carassius > Carassius auratus. Next base: position 5,516,478 of record NC_039258.1, on the reverse strand, counting down.
ACAGATCAGAGCGTCGAAAGGAAATACATTATCAAATCAGTTACTGGGACAAATCAAATTTTCCTGCAGATTACACCGCGCCGGTAATGACCTAATGGATTGGAAAACTGGACAATTTGATCTTGTCAATTACCATTTTACAAAAATTGCTTTATAAATTGTAAAAATCCTTTCTCATTTACATTGGAGGAGGAAAAGCAGGTACATTCATGAAGCCAACAAAAGGCATGGCCACCGGTGACATCATTTTTACCTGACTGAGACCAAGACCACATTGGCCGCCATCACAGCAGCTTTAACAAAGGTGTCCAGCTGATGTAATGCAGCTTTGGGATTAATCAAATAAAATGTTTAATAACAAACCCTAATTGTCATCAAATTTCATATTCCTATTAGCAGATTCCAAGACACCATATTTTCCCTTCCCTGTTGCTGGGCGAAACTGAGCATCCAGCCAGATGGACAATGGACCATCTAACCAACAGTGAAGAATTATACAACAGATTTGTATGATTTCATGCTTTTGTACCTAAAAACAGCGCGCGTCAAATGAGATCATCTCAACCGCTCAGTGATCTATCGGAATTTTAAACACACCACTGGTCAAGGAAACCGTCGCTCCCAATGGGTTGGTCCTCCATCCCTCTCTAGCATTCTCAGGAGGAGGAGAACGACACAATCGTTCTAATAACCCAAGTGAATGACCGTTACAAGAATAAAGACATTCTTGTTCCGTGCGTAAAATCAAACTACACGCGTAAACATTGTGATCTGCTGCGTGAGACTGTCCAAGCATGAATTATTTAGCTCAGCCAGGGGAAATGAGGAATTTGCGCTTTATTTAAGGTCATACATATAAAAAATGATTGCAAATTGCTTGCAGATTTTTCTGTGGCGTCCCTTCCTTTTAATGTGGGTTAATTAATGATGTGCACTTTGGACGAAGCCCCAAATCTCCCAGTTCGACATTTAACCTACATTTCCACGGCGCTGGTCCAGGCACATCAGCAGCAGCAGAAGCCGCCGGCGGCGCGCAGTCATGATTTACGCACAGCAAAACCCAGCAGCGGCTGCACTACTGACCGACATTCTCATTTTGGGATGCTGTTCTGTCATGCCACCTCGTGTTTGAAGGCAACTGAGACTTAACTATCAGCTGATTTAATATGCATTTGAAAAAACATCTTACCATGTGCAAACAGCGGTGTCAAGAAGAAGAGCAGAAGGACCGAGAGCATCGGCACGCTCCAGCATCTCAAACACGAGCTCATCTCGTTTCGGTTCATCCTTGCGTGTAACTAAGAAATCTAGCAGAAGAAAAA